>NC_060141.1:419729584-419839584 GCF_021461385.2 Schistocerca piceifrons
GCGAATTAACAAGAAAAAGCATTATATTACGTTCAAGAAAAGTGCCAGATGGTACAACTGCAACAAGTGTGTGCGTCTGGCAAAAATTATTGCAACAAGAGCAAAAACAGTTGAAAACCTGGATCAAGACAGCAATCTACTAGATGTTCTTTTCAAACGCAGCTGCAGGTAAAGATACACATTCAGAAAGGTATGTAGATTCATATACAGCAGCACACATGTCCAAATATCCATTTGATGAAAATATTGCTAAAACAGTGACGGGCTAGCAAACTGTAATAGCAAATAATGACGATGTATCTGTGAAAGGAATATGATCGACTCATTGTTTTTTATTTGGTTGCATTTGGTAACATTATATACAGAATGTGCACTTGTAATACACAAGAAGTCAACCTAATATGTTAAAATATTTGACCTAGATGTTACAAAATAAAACTAAAACTGGACAGTAATCATCATAATGTTGGTAACTTTTTCCCTCGATTAATATTTGGGTCTTAAAGTTATTTATGTACTACATATCACAGTATATTCAACTGATTATTGTTTATATAAATAAGTACTAATGGCATTCCTCACAATCTTTATTCTTTAGACACATGCTCCTCTACACTATAAAATTTTTTTCCTATTAAATAATTCTTTACATGTCTTTTAACACTTGCTGCACTATAGACTCTTAGGAAGGCGCTTTATCATTTGTACAGCTGATTGCTGCAGACCTTTTCTGGTAGCTCTCACTCTGTGTGGTACATTTCTCAGATGGCATTTATTCAGAATTTTTTCTAGTAATATGTTTCCATTGATTTATGAAATAATTGTTCTGTGTTTGTACTCATATAGAAATGTCAATATTTTTACATTATTGAATATTGATCCATGTGATTCTGTTTGTTTTTTATTCAAGGTAGTCCCAAAGGCCTTTTCTTGCAATACAAAAATTAGTTTGTATTATTGCTGTTGCTGTTCCTTTTCTTTATTTGTGTACACCATGAATATTGTCTTTTTTATATTCATAATAAAATTGTCATATATAAGCACTGTGCTATGTTATAAGTTGACATAAACATGCTTCTTTCAAGTGTTTACAGGTTTGCTTCTACATTTACTGTTGTTGTGTCATCGACATGTGCTGTATGAGTGATTCTGTCAGAAGCTTTAGACAAATCCAGTCTTAAAAGAAAAGAAAAAATTCCTTGAGGTCTATCTTTATGTGCTGCTCCAAGACTCTACTGTCAATATCTTTATTCTTTGCTTTTGTGTAACTTCTGTGTTTTTTTGAGTAAATGTTTTTTTTCTTATCCAGCATGTAATTATAAAGTTAATAAAATGTTTTCTTGCTTAATTTACAGCTGATATTATCTATATGCTGTCTCAGTTGAAGCTTATTGTTAACTGTAATTCCCAAAATATTTATAGAGGTCAACTCCTCGATGTTTCGTTTCATCTATGAATGTATCTATGTAATCTTCCTTTTCTCTATTTGTGTACACCATGAATATTGTCTTTTTTTATATTCATAATAAAATTGTTATATATGAAGCACCGTACTATGTTATAAGTTGACATAAACACGCTTCTTTCAAGTGTTTACAGATTTGCTTCTACATTTACTGTTGTTGTGTCATCGGCACTAAGTGTTTTTGATTCTTCTCACTGACTTCAATATAGTTTATAAATGGCTGAACAGAAGTGGACCAAGTACAGATCCTTGAGATACACCATACTGAATATCTCTGATTTCAGATCTGCCAAGAGATTTTGTTAATGACATACGATTTTATCCATTGCACTACATGTCCACAAGTGCTATTCCCTTCAAGTTTTTCAGTTAATGCTGTATGAGTGATTCTGTCAGAAGCTTTAGACAAATCCAGTCTTAAAAGAAAAGAAAAAAAATTCCTTGAGGTCTATGTTTATGTGCTGCGCCATGGCTCTACTGTCAATATCTTTATTCTTTGCGTTTGTGTAACTTCTGTGTTTTTTTTTGAGTACATGTTTTTTTTTCTTATCCAGGGTGTAATTATAAAGTTAATAAAATGTTTTCTTGCCTTTAAAATAATATTTTTCATCAGGTTATGTGCCCAGTACACGTGTAAAGGCAAACAACATAGTTTAATTAAAACAATATTTGAAATGAGCCTATGTCTGTAGAGAAACATGATTGCTAGCGGCGATTATAAGGTCAGCATTGATAAGCTTGAAGGACCTGAGGACTGGGCCAAATGGAAATGGCATATTTCTGTGGTGCTGCGTTCATATGGACTAGAAGATATTATTAACAGTACGCGTGAACGTGTAGAGTTGCCGCAAGATGAGACAAGTGCACAAAAAGAAGCGTATGTGGAATGGCACAAGGACGACGCAAAAGCAGCAAGTCTTATAGCAAGTACGCTAAGTAAATCTGTTGCAGAACTCGTCTTAACGTGCAAGAACGTTAAAGAAATCTGAGACAAATTACGCGCCCGGTATGAACGTAGCAGTACTCAGTGTTTGAATATGTTGATTGAAACATTTGTCCGAGTTAAACGTGATGAAACGGAAGATATTTGTGCACATGATGCCAAACTACAAAAGTTATTTGTGGACCTGAACTATGAATTAGTAAAACATGAAGAAAATACGCTATCTGAAAGAATCTTAACTGGTCGAATTCTGTCTACACTTGGAAAAAACTACGACTATTTCAAGGATCTCTGGGATACGATACCGACTGAAAAGTAAAGCTTGAATTTATTAATTGAAAAACTCTGAACTATTGAACTGCGTGAACAAGACATTAATGGAAGTGCAGCTATAGTCGTTTATAAAACAAGAAAACGGCAAACAAGTAATCAGCAAGTAAAGATGATGAAGTTACAATTAAATAAGAAGTTTCCGTGTAATATACGCAAACAATTAGGTCACTGGGCAGCAGAGTGTCCACAGAACACTCGTGACAGCAATCAAAGAAAAGAGAAGAAGCGAGAAAGTGAACACACTGCATTTACTTCATACACTATGGGTGTGTGTACCACTAATTACAGTGACCCAATTAAATGGTATTGCGACAGTGGCGCTACAAATCATATCACTCCCAACGAACAGTATTTTGTTTCATATAGTGAATTTGATGCTCCTCAAGTAATTTTATTGGGAAAACAAGATGCAAAATGTGTGCCTACGGTCATGGAACAGTTTACATCCAAATTCGAGGAAACAATAAATGGTACAATGCTAGAATGAACAATGTTTTGTACGTCTCTGATGCAAATGCTAATCTGTTCTCTGTGAGAGCCATTGCCTGCAGAGGCTACAGTACTAATTTTAGTTACAGTAATGTCTGTGTTCGAAAACAAGTCAATGGCAATATTGTTATGAGAGGTTATGTGAAAAATGGACTTTGTGTTGAACACACGTGTTGTTAGAAATGCAAAAATGAATCGTGTGAACTTGAAGACTTCATCCGAAACATTGCAAGTGTACCATGAAAGGTTTGGTCATCAAAATAAACAACATGTGAAGAATATTTTAAAAGGAATTAACATTAATGTGGAAGATGCCAAGAGTGAATTTTGTGACGGCTTTGCAGTTGGAAAGATGCATAGGCTGCCATTCAAAACACGAACAAACGTTCTGTTGAGTTCATGAAGAAAGTTGGTTTTTTAAACAGTGATGCAGATCCATGCCTATTTTATCGTAGACAAAATGGAAATAGCCTTTATGTGGCAATCTACGTTGATGACGGCCTGATTGTTGGCAGTAACAAAAAAGAAATTGTTGTTTTTATGGATGTTTTACGACATGAATTCGAAATAACAACTGGCAGTCTTGACAATTTTCTTGGCATAAAAATAAAGCAATATGAAGATGGAGCAATAATGATAAGTTAAGAGAAATACACAGAAGAAATTTTGCAAAGATTTCGAATGGCAGAATGCAATATAGTCTCAACTCCTATTGGACGTGAGGACAATAATCAAAACGAAGAAGTTTCGTCATCTGTACCCTACCGTGAAGCAATTGGTTGTCTCATGTACCTTTCAACAGTAACTCGTCCAGACATCATTTTTGCAGTCAATAAAGCTGCTCGAGCTATGGAGAAACCAACCACTGAAGACTGGAATAGAGTAAAGCGCATTTTCCGGTATTTGAAAGGGACCTTAAATTTTGGAATTGTATATAATAAAAATAAGGAGTTAAAGATTTACGCTGATGCAGATTTCGCAGGTGATAACCGGACAAGGCGCTCAACAACTGGAATTCTTGCGAAGTACTTAGGTGGTGCAGTGTCATGGACAAGTCAGTTGGAGAAAGTAGTGACGACATCCAAAACCGAGGTGGAAATAATTGCAGATAGTGAAGGAGCGAAAAGTTAGTTTGGTTACGTTGTCTACTATCAGAATTAGTGGAAATGTCGGGGCAGCCCCCAGTTCTTTACATTGACAATGCTAGTGCATTGAAGTTAGCAGAAAATCGCGACGTTCTAAACATATAGAGGTCCAACATTTCTATGTTTGTGAAAGATATCTGAATGGTGAGATTTTCTTGGAAACATTGATGGACACAACCAGTTGGAAGATATTTTGACGAAACTCCTTGATCGAGTTCGATTTAATTTTCTAAGTTCAGAAATTGGCATGCAAGAGACAAAGCAAAAATTTCATGATTTTTTTTCTTTTGGAGGAAGTGTTAAAAGAAAAGAAAATTTTTTTACATTATTGAATGTTGATATGTGTGATTCCGTTTGTTTTTTATTCAAGGTGGTCCCAAAGGCCTTTTCTTGCAATACAAAAATTAGTTTGTATTATTGCTGTTGGATTTTCCCCGAGCTGTAATTCTACACTGTAAATATGGTTCAAATAGAACATGTCCTTAGAAGTAGTTTCTTAGCAAAATATGTAAGCTGTTACATTATAAATATTACACTGCTTAATTTACAGCTGATATTATCTATATGCTGTCTCAGTTGAAGCTTATTGTTAACTGTAATTCCCAAAATATTTATAGAGGTCAACTCCTCGATGTTTCGTTTCATCTATGAATATATCTATGTAATCTTCCTTTTCTCTATTTGTGTACACCATGAATATTGTCTTTTTTATATTCATAATAAAATTGTTATATATGAAGCACTGTACTATGTTATAAGTTGACATAAACACGCTTCTTTCAAGTGTTTACAGATTTGCTTCTACGTTTACTGTTGTTGTGTCATCGGCACTAAGTGTTTTTTGATTCTTCTCACTGACTTCAATATAGTTTATAAATGGCTGAACGGAAGTGGACCAAGTACAGATCCTTGAGATACACCATACTGAATATCTCTGATTTAAGATTTGCCAAGAGATTTTGTTATCATATACTACATTTTGTTAATGACATACGATTTTATCCATTGCACTGCATGTCCACATGTGCTATCCCTTTCAAGTTTTCAGTTAGTGCTGTATGAATGATTCTGTCAGAAGCTTTAGACAAATCCGGTCTTAAAAGAAAAGAAAAAAAATCCTTGAGGTCTATGTTTCTGTGCTGCTTTTGTGTAAATTCTGTGTTTTTTTGAGTAAATGTTTTTTTTTCGTATCCAGGGTGTAATTATAAAGTCAATACAATGTTTTCTTGCCTTTAAAATAATATTTTTCATCATCCAGAAACATATCAGATATGGAGATTCCTTGTTGGTTGTATCTATAATAGAGCCTGTTAGGTTTGAGATGTTGGTTTTAGTAGATATCATATCTGGAAACCATGTTGTGTGAGAATCGAAATACTATGTTTCTCTGGGAATGTGGTCACACCACTATGCACGGACATCTCTGATACATTTGGGAAATTGAAGATTAAAGCTACTGGTCCCTAGTTATCTGGAACATCTTCATCATCTTTCTTACAGATGGGTACCACATTGCTTATTTTTAACTTTTCTGTGTACATGATCTTCATTTGTGAATGTTTTCATAAGTAACAAGAAAGATAGAATTAAATGGAGAATACTCTGTTTGTACTTCAACTAAGCACAAATCTACTACCTGTTAGTAAAGTAGTAGAGAAAGGCGATTCTATTTTACTTGAAAGGCAAGGCTGTATTTACGACACATTAAAAAAATTAATCATTAGCAAATGGAATGTATTGACTAGACCAACCATTGGAATTTTGAATTAAAATCAGTATTGAATTCAAATAATCTAGAGTTGTGGCATAAAAGACTAGGTCATCTGCATCCTAAAGCCATGCATGCACTACACAAATGTCTGACTAGTGATATTTCATATAAGGGAGAATTTGCAATTTGTCTAGGCAACACTCAAACAAGACTTCACAATTTAGCTCAAGAGCCACGGAAATTCTCGAGCTAATTCATTCAGATTTGTGAGTTAATGTAAACTAGGTCGATTGGAGAAGCCAAATTCTTCCCAATTGTAACCGACAGCTATTCCAGAAATGGAATGCTATATGTCAGTGCTATCAGAAATAAAAATCAAGTACCACATCTGATTCTAGGCTTTGAAAACCTAGTTGAAAGACAACCTGCAAAAGGAGTCTGCACGCAGATAATAGTACATGAACGATAATATGACAATTTTTTGGACAAGAAGAATCAAACTGGCAGCTACCCATTGCAATGGCACAATTGTAGAAAAAGCAAAATGCCTACTCTTCGCAGCATATTTCCCAAATAAATTTTGGGCTGAAGTAGTCTCTGCTGCAGTGTACTTAACAAGAAGATCTCCTACAAAGGCCCTAAAAAAAGACACCAGACAAACAAGATACCTGATCTTCGAATCTCAAAATATTTTGATGTAAGGACTATGTTCAAATTCTGGGAGCCTACAGACAAAAATGCGACAGAGAGAGTACTGAGTGTATCTTAGTAGGATTTCGTAAAGACTGAAAATCAACAGAAATTTTGCAGCAAATTGCCACTGTGTCATAAACTTGAGGCACATTAGTTTTGATGAAGGTACTTTTTAGCAGTATATAGAAGAAACTGAGTCTCAGGAATCAAATCAGCTGTTCATTCCACAGACATAAATGAAGCAAAATGAAATAACAACGACTGAACTAGAAGAAATCGAACCTGAACCTATTTCTATCACATGAAGCAATAGTTCAATAAGTACTACCTGTAAGGGATAATAAAGTCCAGACAATGCAAATAGTGGTAAGGAGCAACTGCAGCAACTAGAGACAATTTAAGAATTCCAAAAGAAGTATTCCAAAGAAGCCTGTGACTTCATAACTTATCACTCTAAACAGGCAATGTACATTCGTCCTTTGTCATTGGAAGAAGCAACGATATCAGAAAATGTTGAAAACTGGCTGAAGTCAATGCAATCTCACGAAGACAAGCACATATGGGAGTGTGCTATTTTGCCTTCAGATTAGAAGCCAAAATTTGCGAAATTTGTGTTTAAAACTAAGAAAGATCTGAAATACCACATTACACACCATAAAACACAGCTAATGACAAAAGGTTATACTATCAAGAAGGCCTAGTCTAAATGAAACCTACCCACCAGTTATAACTCATTATGCTTTTTATTTGCTGTACTGCTATGTTATTGCCATTGACCATTTTACAATCGAATAGGCTTAATCTCTTAAAGATAATTAAAGATGTACTTAGTTACAACATTTCGTCATATTTTGAATTTTAAGATATGTTCACAATCTATTCAGTATAAAATTATGTTATATTATAAAACAGGATTTCAGCTAACTCGCTGCACAATTTTTATGAAATAATTCCTAGAGTATGGAGCACATGGAGGGAGTAATTTCTGGAAGATTTTTAGAGAGCTGACTGTGTGTGAATGTCCTGTTTTTACCAGTCCGTGTCTTCGAATATCTAATTTAATTTTTCCCCTTGTGTTGTGATGGTAAATATTTTCTCTTACTGGAAACACTTTTACATTCATAACAATAATGGAAATTCCAGAATGGAGCAATATATAAAATAAGGGAAGACAAGCACTCACTTACAGCAGATTGACGATGGAGCACAAAAATACATAACAGAAAACAGCATTAACACTAGCATTTGAGCAATAGCTCTTTTTCTATCAATAGTACTCACTTGCGCAATGCAGTCACACAGACACTTAAATATGCACGCCCGTAGCCACATAAAAACTTTACAATCAATTTCATGTATAATATTGTGGCATACATGTATAGGTTTACAAAATAGAGTGTATCTGAAATTTTATAACTTGATCTCTTGATCTAGCTCTACATATTTCTCTTATGACGTTTTCATATCTTCAGTGTATCACTTATACCTGAAGAGCACTAACATACACCAGCAATTCAGTCTAGTAGTAGTTATTCAGATTTAGCTACATTGCCAAATTTCCACTTTGGATGTGTTACCCTTGATATTTCTTTTGCAAAAATGACTGAGGTGTTTTCTATCAGCATGGCGTCATTACGAAATCCTAAAAGTTTAATAACCTTACATTCTATATCGTTAGACAGTCCTAACCAAAGGTGATGGGTCTTGTCTGAGTAATGCATAGGTTTATAGCAGCAGAACCATTTCACTGTAGCATCTAGTGATTTCAGTTACATTTGCTGTAACGCTGACGTGTCTTGATGGACAGTAAATATCTGCATAGGAAGTCATAGATTGGAGAACATGATGTGGCAAATCACTGATTATCAATTATGAAAAAGAATAGTCTAAGAACTGATCCCTATGGTGCTCATGTTTCAAAAGTTTCATAATAAAACATCTGTTTCTCATGAAGACACCTTTTCTGTTACTCAGGTATGAAGAAATTACTTTCACTGATGTATTATGGTCTTCATATGCTCTATAACCAGTATTCATAAGGAATACAATCAAAGGTTTTATTAAGTCACATAAAACAAGTATGGTCTTACTCATGTTCTAACATCGGTGATTATCTAGCTTATAATGTCAAGAAGTGCTAAAGTGGTTATGTATGCTTCTGATGCATCAATTGAAGAAAAAGTAGCTGCTACAGCAGTTAGCGGAATAATGTACGGAACAGAAAAATAGGTATGGGTTTTAATGTTGATGTTAATGGTTGTGGACTAAAAAATATTAATCCTTATAAAATTTTTATCTATATAAATGAATAACTTCAGTATTGATTGTTCTTTGCTAGCTGGTGGAAAAACTAACTAAAATCAATTAAAATAAAAACTCAATAATGATATATTACTTAGATGCACAATAAAGAAAGAGAGAAAAAAACTAATGATAATTTATTCAAAACATTAGGTATACCTCTTGTGAAAAAAATTCGAATACCTAACAAGAAAGTAAGAAGATTCTGGATGAACAAAACACAAAGCAGGATTTTAACCATTATTTTTGGTGACATTACCACATTTAGCTGTCTTGGTACATTAGCATGCAGAACAGGTGGTGTTGCCAAAGCAGTAATGGACAAGAAAAAAAGGCAATAAAGAATTAGAAAAAGGAAAAAGATATAATTTAGCTTAAAAATCAAATACTTTTGTGGTGTTTTTATGATTGATGAGTTATCTAATCAACGAAAAATTTTTTAAACTGGAACAGAAAATTTAGGTATTCCTGATAATATAAGCACTTATTGGGTATGTTATTATAAGAACAATGATAAAAATTTGTGTTTGATTCATTTAGAGGAAATATTCCCAAAAAATTAGTTAAATACCTTAGCTGAAGTGAGCTGTTTTATAATGGGCATCAACTACAAAATTTTAGTGAAATCATATTTGGTAATTTGTGTATATTTGTGGTAAACCTATTGTCAGATTATTATACTTTTAATGATATTTTGAACATAATAAATGGACTTTTTTGAAAATAAGGCATCGCCTAAAGGTTTCCAAATATATATGCAACAATTAGAAGAAATAAAATCGATTTCATCAAATTCAATCCAGAAAAAAATCATTTGACCCAAAGTACAAAATAGATCGATCAGTTTCAGAAAGAATTAACTAAATTTTTTCAAATAACCACGGGTTTATTAGTTTTAAAGGAAGAAGAATAGCCAATTCAAAAGATCGATTATGTGTTTATGATGTATTACTAAATAACATTTAGAAAAACGAAAGATCAGGTCACAAAGGCTGAGCACTCAAGTAACTCCTCACAATTAAATAATTATGTTGCCAAACAAGAATTAGGATCAGCTAAAAAAGACTTTGCATCAGCTATCGCTGACTTTAGTCAGCAACTTAGTCTGTGACTAGATAATTACTTTGCAAGACAAGAAATTGAAAAATTTTATCAGTTTATATATTGTCAAACGATTTAGTTTCATATATTAAATCGATTAAATGCGAAAAAATCTACAAGAAGGAAACGCTCAAATCAGTGTTTATTACGGGAAATGAAGAAAAATTCATAATTTCTAGTATGGTTTTATATTTAATAACTTTTTGTTGTTGCTCAAAATATAAAAAAAGTATTCACCACCAAACTATTTTGATATTAAATTAACTCCTATTTCTGATGAAGTCTAGCAAAGTGACTATTACCAATATATCAATAAAAATAGAACATAAATAAAGTTTTCTGATCATAAAATTAAAAACCCTGTTAAAACTGTGCCATAAGATATATTGGAGCATTATTTTTGGAATCAAATTGTGAGGATAAAATCAATTAATTAATACATTTTTATATTAATGGACAAATATTTGGTCTTTTTAAGTTAACAAAATTCACTGAGACTCATGAAGGAGACAGCACTAAAAATTGGAAGATGAAGGTTCGAAGGTCTGTGTATAATACACAATGCTAAAAAGAGGTGTAGGTAATGGCCTGAATATTTGTGAAGAAATTATTAATGAATTACATATATCAATGAGCAAAAATTTTAAAAGAAGAAATTATGTGTCTTTTGGTCTACATGATTTGTGTCTGGCAGATATAGTAGAAATGGAATCTGAAATTTTAAAAGGAATTCAAAAATAGATAAAGGATATAAATATTTATTAACTGTAATCGATGTCTTCTCAAAATTAGCTAGAGCTATTTCAGTTAAAGATAAAACAGGTAAAAATGTAGCTGATGCTGTTGAAAAATATATAGAGAAAACATCAAAAAATTACAAGTAGCTAATGGAATAATTTATAATAAAGACTTGGAAGAACTAATGAAAAAATATGGCATTATCAGTATTTTACTTTTACAGAAGTAAAAGCATTTGTTGTAGAAAGATTTAATAGAATGATAAGAGAAAAAAAATTGGAAGAGATTTTTGTAACTAAATTGAAGGCATCCAACCTAAGATATTATGTAAATATTGTGGGATTGAGAAATAGACTGATAATTAATCTTCAGAGAAATTTAGAAAACCTGGTTATAGCAAAATACATTGGCCTTGTTGAAATGAATATCATAAAAGTACATAATAAAATTAAAATTCTTTTGTTTTTGTGGAAAAAATATTTTTAAATATTATTAGAAAAAACATTTAAGACGACATCCAGGTGAGGACACACAAAAACATTATTGCCTATGGAAACCATAAATAATGATGATGAAAAGTCTGCTTTGCCTGACACTAATTAAAAAAAAATATGGGAATTGACAAGGAATTAGAGATTTGAAATGTATTTGTAATTGTGCAACTTGTAAGGATAACTATTGAAATGAATGTAAAAAAATATAGTCTAGAACATAACAGGCAGTTTCAGTCAAGATTTATTTTTTAATGGAAAACAGAAATGCGAATTTTAAATCTAATTATTTTTTTTATAATGTTCATTGGTACTGTAAATATTTTATTTTCAAAGATATATCTCTTGTTGTTGCTTGGACTTAGTGCTTTCTTATTGAATTTTACTGTATAGATTACATATTTTTCGTTTCCATTAATGTTCATTGTTCTACATGTTTCAATATTGTTGAATAGACAGTCCTTGTAGTCCTGAAGGCACATTTGTTGACACCTTTGTATTTTTCTCTTATGTTTCACCAACTTTATATGCATATAGACTATGTGATCAAAAGTATCCATAAAAAGCGAAAAACATACGTTTTCTGTATTAAGTACATTGTGGTGCCACCTACTGCCAGGTACTCCACATCAGTAGTCATTAGATATCGGGAGAGAGCAGAAGGAGGCGCTCCGCGTAACTCACGGACTTCGAACACGATAAGGACATTGGATGTCACTTGTGTCATAAATCTGTACACGAGATTTCCACACTCTTAAACATCTGTAGGTCCACTGTTTCCTATGTGATAGTGAACTGGAAATGTGAAGGGAAACATGTGGCACAAAAGGATACAGGCCAATCTTTTCTATTGACTGAGAGAGACCGCAGAAAGTTGGAGAGGGTAGTAATGTGTAATAGGTGGACATCTATGCAGACCATTACACAGAAATTCCAAACTGCATCAGGATCCACTGCAAGAACTATGACATTAGGTGGGAGGTGAGAAAATGTGGATTTCATGGTCGAGTGTTTGCTCATAAGCCACAAATCACGCCTGTAAATGCCAGACAACGCCTCGCCTGGTCCAAGGAGCGTAAACATTGGACGACTGAACAGTGGAAAAACGTTGTGTGGAGTGACGAATCGCAGTACACGATGTAGCGATCCGATGGCAGTGTGTGGGTATGGCAAATTCCCGATGAACGTCGTCTGGCAGTGTTTATAGTGTCAACAGTAAAATTCGGAGGTGGTGCTGTTATGGTGTGATCGTGTTTTTCATGGACTGGGTATGCATCCCTTGTTGTCTTGCGTGACACTATCACAATACAGGGATACATTGATATTTTTAGCACCTTCTCGCTTCCTACTGCTGAAGAGCAATTTGGGGATGGCAAATTGCGTCTTTCAGCATGAAGCACCTATTCATAATGCACGGCTTATGGTGGAGTGCTTACACGACAATAACATCCCTGTAATCGACTGGCCTGCACAGAGTACTGACCTGAATCCTATAGAACACTTTTGGGGTGTTTTGGAACGCCACTTCGTACCAGGCCTCACCAACCAATACCGAACCACTCCTCAGTGCAGCAGTCTCCGAAGAATAGGCTGCAGTTCCCCAAGAAACATTCCAGCACGTGATTGACAGTATGCTTGCGAAACTGGAAATTGTTATCAAGGCTAAGGGTGGGCCAACACCATACTGAATTCGAACAATACCGATGGAGGGCACCACGAACTTGCAAGTCATTTTCATCCAGGTGTCCGGAATCTTTTGATCACATAGTGTATATTTTCCCTCTTAAACTACAGAATTCTTCCATTATTTTTCATTTTTCCTAAAGCTTTTTTTATTTACTAGTTACGTATTACAAATATTATGTTCTAAATAATTACATGTATCAAAATAAGCAATCATCGATTTCATATATTCATAAACACCTTCAGTTTCTATATTATGGATGTAACTAACAGTATCTTGTTAACAGAGTTCAATAGTTTCTCCATATTTCGGTTTCATAACATTGTAGTGAAAATCATACATTACTTTATCATTAAATCTAGTGTTCTCATTCCAATACCCCAGATCACGTAAGAATCGCTTGGTCTAGCAGGCAACCTTTGTCAGGGAACGGCCACCAGGCAGCAACAGCGTCACACCCATACTTGTGGCACCAACCACTAGATGGCACTCTGTTCTGTGAAATATGTGGCAACATTGTCCGAACGCGTGCAGCTTTCCACCAACTGGCGTCTGTGAAGTACAGCTGTTTCTGACGTACCGGTGGTAGTGGATCGAGTCATTCCGAGGGCCTGTGAGTATATCAACTGTGGAAGGAGTAGATGGACAAATCCTGAGCTAAAAATGTTCAAATTTCCCGTCAAAGATAAAGAAAGGTTATGGGAGTGGATTTTAAATACAGGTAAATCAATAAATTAGTTAAGAGCAAGAATTAATAAAGAGCTTTAAGCATTCGATCCTATCTAAATTTTGTCGTTCTTATATTCTGAAATAACGCGGCAGCCATTCCTGTACAATAATCGTATCATACAATTTTTAAAGGAAATCTTTGCTGCAATTTGGACTTTTTTAAAACTGTTTATTCACTTCACTATCATAATTTTGGCTGTAGAGACATTTTTGTGAGCAATGTTAAAACTGAAATCAATAAAAGATATGGATAACAAAACGCAAAGCATTGTGTGGCAACATTTAGTAAAAAATTTAAGAAGCATTACCTTACAAGACCTTTCCCTTGGTACTTGAAAATGGCTCTAGAGCTGAAATCGCAACAGTGAAATAAATGAATAATAGCTGTCATTTAAATGCTAGGTCATCGGTCCCTCTAAATCCTTGTATATACTAGAGCGAATGAAGTGAACCAGTGCAAAACCTCGTTTACACTGCTGGAAACGAGTATTCATAGATAATTCGCCAATGTTCCCTGCCATTCGTTTACACTTGTGAACAAGCGTTTACACTGGAATGAAGGGAGGAGAATAGAAGAGAACGAGCATAGCATACAAACTATAGACGCTGCCTATTTTAATTTGTTTTTATCTGTGCGCTAATAATCCTCACACAGCTTTCACTCGAAAGCAACACTACTTATAGTAACAGGTCTGCGCGAGTGCGGATATCCCCAGTAATAACTGCGTTGCATATAAAAGCGTATGTCTGTTGCGAATATTTGCGGGTTATCTTTAAACTGAACAAAGTAAATTTTTAACATAATTATGGTTTGCTGTCTGTGGCTCTTCAAAGTTGACACCGCCAAAATATGCTCGAAAAACACGCTTTCACTTATATATTACAGCGTTTGCAGCCCCCTTTCAACAACAATCCAAAATTCATCGTTTTGTGCCACTCTTATATCATTTACGATAAGTTACATGCAAAGTAAAAGAATTTAAATTTGAAATGATTGTCACTGAAATATGACCAGCCTTAATTCGCATCATAACTGAGTGCGGATTTTGAAAACTTTCTAGTGTTAACCTGCACGTGGAGATCTTTTTTACCATCATAATCCATATCCGAAGAGCTGTATAGCAAAGAGGAAATAGACGGCATGGATGGCGAGTGTATGCGACTGCAATATGGTCTGCATCTAAACAGTAACTCGCGAGAAATGTTTGTGTGTTACCTTTCATTTATTTCATTTCGCATATGATTGTGAGAAATAAAATTGGTTTGTAGAATTACAGGAGATAATCTACATTCTTGGATTGAAAACTCGCGAAAAACCACAGCCGATCATGACCTACAGTCAGCAGTGTGACAAATGCATTTCGTGCGCAGCACTCTAGCTGAACGCAAATCAGCGTCATTCAAGTCACCGAAGATACAACGTTGTCAATTCCGCGACATGAACAGGTCAGTTAGCATTGTAGCGTCGCGTGCGACAACCGACGGGAAAACTATTTTTACGGTTGCCTGTTCCGCCCTAAGGACGGTCAATCTGTTTCTTACGTGATCTGGACCAATACTAATGGGTTTATTAAAAAAAAAAATTTTTTATTCGCGTGAATAGCAGCTACATTTTCATTATATTCAATAAATATTGTGCTATGTTTAGGATTTGGCTTAGTTATTGATTTTTACATTTATTTAGATTTCTAATTAATTTTAGATCAACTCTATTTCATATACTTTCCAATGTTTTTCCAAATATTGAAATACTCATCAATTTGTAGAAATCTCTTTCAAAATCATTTTTTCCTTTGTCTTCATTTCTCTATTGAAATCGAGATTTTTTTTTTTACAAAACAGATTGATGAAATTTAGTAAGTTGTGTATTTTTGATATTTTCATTCCTAAAGGGAAATTTCATTTAAGGTTTCTATAATGAAAAATGTAATTATATTTATTCTTTGAAGCACTTTATAAATTTTCCTTTACTCCCTGTTGCAGTTTTATTTTCAGGGGCTATTGGTAAATCTTTATGTAAATCATGTAGATTATTTGGGTATTACAAATCTACTTTAAAAATATAACCAATTCCTCAAGGGTGTGAAATTTTACTTATTTTTGTAGAATTGCAAACTTTTGGTTCGTCCCACTGAAATCCACCAGAAGGTAAGTACTGACTCATACCATTACCATATTTAAATATCGCAAATAATAGGCTATTGTACTTTTATGAAATTTGATCATATCTTTGTTATTTGCTATAACATAACCAATAAATCATTGGGTTATGCCTGCTCATATTCCTTTTTCAATCATTATAATCAAATCTAATTGTGTAATAGTTCAGTTGGTTGGTAAGTTCCTTTAACATTGCATCAAAAGGTAAACTAGGTGCTGAATAATACCAAGATGGATCTAAATCATTTGTTTTTATAAAAGTTATTCTAAAATTTCGAAAAACATCAGCTAATAAGGAAACATCATTTTTAAATATAAATCATGATATTCTCAAAAGTTTTTATATGAAAATTTCCCAAATTAGTTTAGCATAATCATTGGCTTCTTCTCTAATATCACATTTATTTAATTTCTTAAAAAATCTTCTTTTAGTGGAAGTTTTGCTTCTTCAAATTTTTCGTTATAATCTATGTCATCATATGGATAAACGCCCTTTTTAGTTACTACATTTATTAAATCACTGGGAAAAATTGTCTTATATTTTTAACTTGACTCTTTCTTAAATTTTATGAAAATTTATCACGGCTTGAACGCATAAATTTAAATGTATCAATAACTCTTCTTTTTGCAAATTTGCTGTTTTTCTGCCAAAATTAATATATCTATTTACATTAGTTGGTATTTGAGCTATTTGTTTTTCATTGTAACAAAGCTCTTTCACAAATAAATGAGAATCATATCCTAATAAATTATGTAAATAAATTGGTACATTAATAGGATGTTTTAATTGTAAATTACATAAGGTTGGCATATATTTTCCATTCAAATGAACGTGATGACGAACTTTTTTATTATTTTTTGTATAATGTATTCTACATAAAGAAAAAAATGTAGATTTGTTATGTCTTGATTATTCTTCAGAACTTAACGATTTTATTTCTTCACTTTCATAACAAATTTTCCCAAGTTATTCAATTTTTTTGTAATGTATCCTATAAATTTTTCATGAGATTTAGCCATCTAGAAACAACTGAGTTTTTAGAAAGTCTATTTATATATCTAATGTAATAAGAAAAAAACGACTTGGTTAGTGTTTTTAATATTTTACAGTACATGAATTTTATGGGTCACTCTGACAGTTATCCATTTTAAATTATAAACTCTCAAAATTTGTATAATTACCAAAGTGTACGATTCGAAAAAACTTGTAATTTTTAAATTGTAGATATTTACCTCTTTTTGGTCGTTCTGCTTTAGCCAGTTTATTAATTATACTTTTTTTGTGTAATTATTTAATTTTTCTTTATTAAAAAGTAATAAAAACAAATAACACATAAATTTTTGTTGCTCATTTTTATTATTTTGACTAGAAACAATTCGAGAAAAAATCCAGTTGTAATGTGAATTATAAATTAATAATTTTTTAATTTTGTTGTTTTTAATAGATACACATCATAATATTTTTCATAGGAGTAATTTTTCTCTTTGAAGGAAGAAACATTAATAGATGCCCCCATTTCAGTTCCGATGTGGGTATCAGTAATTTCAACATGGAACGAAATATCGGGTATTTATTCTTCAAGTTCTTTTAAAAAATCTTTATAATTACTCAGACAGTCCGGACTTTATCGTATCTGTCTATCTAATGGTTTTAATGTGGAAGAATTTTTCAACATTGCTTTTAGCATTAACACAATCTTCTTTCTTTTACTTTTCTAGGAATTTGATGTAAGACAAAATTCGTAACAGAATTTATTTATTAACTGTTAATACTAATCCAGTACTTCTGTTTAATGTCCATCCTGATCCTTGTGTTTGAAAATTAAGAGGCTTTTGTTAAATATTTTATTCCTGTTCCTAAATGTTTTAATCATATTGTTTTCTGTAGGAATACTAGAATTTTGAGTTAGACGCCCGTAGTCCATAATTTAATTATTTTTCTGCATTCTGCATCACAAAATAAATAAAAATTTATTTTCAAACTGCTAAATAATTTAAGGTTTTTTAAACTGCTTTCATAATTTTCGGTTATGTCGCATTTAAGAAATCATTACGATCGAGTGACCTTATATTATTTTCGAAATTCATAGTCTGTAATCTTTTCTTAAATGCTGTTTTAACTAAATAACGGTTAACTGGTTTTCTGATTCTATCTTTCCCAAACACATTGGTAGAAAATTGAAATATTTTTTAAATGGATTATCTTATTTTTTCTTCCCAAACACATTGGTAGAAAGTGGAAAAATTTCTTTTAAAGGTTTAACCTCACTATTTTTTAAAACATAAAACTGTTTTCTATTTTTTTAAAAAGTATTCATTTCAATTTCTTCTTTGCCTTTATTTCATTTCTTTTCAAATATTTAATTTTTAATATTATCGAATTGTCTTTATTTAATTTATAATAGACTTTAAAATAACTTAGTTTACAATATTATTGAAGGTCAGCCTTGGAGAGGTTTCTTTTAAAGTTTTCTCAAAGCTCATACAAGCTTTTTATTTGTATATTCACTTATAAGGAAGAAAATGGGTAAGGAGTGGGGAAGAAATGGCAGTATCCATCTACTTGTTTTCAATTTCTTTCACAGAAGACACAGAGAACTCAGTCAGCTGGTTTGGGTCAAATGACACCTCTTGTGTATAGATAGGACAGTGCTCTTGTGCGATAATCTGCCATTCTGCTTTGCACTTGTTTTCAGTGGTTTTAAGTTATCTATAGTTTTAAGTTATCTATCTATCTATATATCCTATAATATATATCAGTGTAGCAGACACCCTATCAGTTATATCAGCCTGTGTAGTATTACTTTCACAGTTGTTTTTTACATACTTTGTAGTAACAACATGTGTATCCTTGCGCCTTTTAGGTTTTTGCTATACCAGTTTGGTAACTTCCTTTTTGGCTTCCTGATGAAATGGAGACAGGGATAAGCAAGGATCTCCAGCCTCACAAAGATATTAAAGGTTTTATAGACTGATGAAGCTAGATTGCATTTTTTTTCTTTGTATTACAAGATAATTGTACATGGTATGCATAATTCTAAGTGTGTTTTTTTCTTCTGGAGTGTATTTTAAAATAATGTAATGTGTATAGGCATCAGTAACTCTTTTGATTTGCACATGGAAAATCTACAGCAATAGGAAGTAATAGACTGGTTCATGTGAAGCGAAAGTATAAACAAAATTAGCTTATGGCTCAACTGTCCACACTCAACAATACACGTTAACCCAGTAGTAGGAGAGGGGGCATTGACTTGTACTCATGCGCAAAAAACTGGCAGAAGGCACTATCAAATAGGAATGCGAAATGTACATGCACCTAACTTAAGTATAAAGTAAACCGAAATACTAAGAAATTTCATCTATTGGCGAAGACCTGAGGAAACTATCGATATATGTACACAGAGATTTAATAAAATACTAAGCTATATACAAAATATTTACCAACAGCATTATGGAAAAATATATGAGAAGTGTAAGATAAGGAGAGACGACAAAATACCGTTAAAAATGTCAAATAATTTTCTTCGCAAGGTAAATGATCACAATGGGTAACAAAACAAAAGAATGTTAATGAATTTATTTAGTAGGGAAAAACCTGCATACGGATGTAATGTCCAAATGTGTCAGTGGCCACCAGGCTATGTAAGGCAATTAGTTTTAAGTTAGTTTTAAGTTTTTTTCTTTCAGCGACCACTGCATCGTCACAGCGCAGAAGGAATTACGTTGAGAGAAGGAGGCACAAAATAAAGAAACAGGCCGCACCTCAAGTAAACAATTTAGTTATAAGGCTATTTATGCAAAGGTCATAAAGTGAATGAGAAATGAAAATATGCGTTGCCGCAATATAGCTCTGTGACATTTACCAGTACCTATTCGCTGCACAGTATACATAAGCGTTTAATCATGTGATATTACACAACCAATTAAATTTTTATTGCATCACATGTAAGTATAAATAAAGACATTTCCATGTATTTGAGAAAGATAAGTCTACGATGCTTGAAACTTCTTCCTATTTTCCCACTAAGCTACATGTTAATTGAAGTTATCAGTACTAGCATATGACGAAACAACATGATGCTATGTGAATGACTAATCAGCACACATTATCTCCATGAAACACCTGTTCCTTGTCAACTAGTCCATGCTTGTACAAGTAACATTACCTCATAAATTCTTGAACCAGTAGATTAGTATTTTCTTTCTTCCGAGCCCAAATAAAGGAGGTGACGTCAAGTGTAGTTAGGCCAGCAATATGTTCTGTTTCCCCTACTTCAAATGATTTTCCACCTCTTGTAACTAAGGAAGAAATGAGCTCCCATAAGTGACAAAAGCCTATCTATAAAATGGAGTATAAATATATCATATGCTTGTATTGTACCATAACAAGTTAATGAAAATTTATGTCGTTTTAAAACTTAAGAAATTTATGTTTGTAATATAAGCGAAGGATGGAATCTCAGCCATAGGTATAAGTTACCATGTTACGTACATTGTTTTAACTCAATACTTGTATGAATTTTTAATGGAAACCAAACTCCATGTGAGGAAATGAACTTCAAAGACAAGCAATTAGACAATGTTTTGGTCAATTATATGTGTCTTTCAACTAGTAGACAGTCAAGTGTGGCGACATTAACATAAGATACATGTGCAAAGAAGTAATTTCTGAGTATTGTGGCTCACGAAACTTCATACATTAATAAATGAACTATAGTTGTTCGAGCCAGTGCTTACCTCGTCGATGGATGCTGTTGGCCAGGGTTCTCTCTGTTGAAAATGCGAGTGCGACGGGTAATATTGACGCCTGGGCTGTAAAAATGGAGATCTTCTACCATAGCGTTGGAATCTGCACAATAAGCACACACCCATTGCACCCAAAATGGAGGCAAACGCCACAGCAATTCCTTAATATGTAATACTCAGGTGAATGTGTGACACTCATTGTGAAATTAACACTAAGAAAATGAGTGCATTCACGTGCGTCAGTAGCAACTAGCATGTTGACAGTTAGTGACTCTTGCTTAGCCCCCAAACCTGCTAGTGTCCAAGTGCAAAACCCGCCAGCGAAATCTTAGCTTACTGAATATTATTGTCAGTGTGCGAAATTCAAATATGTAAAGAACTATCATATGTATATAATCTTTCAATTTCTTGTAGAAATTTAACATACATAGGACTAATTGGCATATCCATTCCTTTAAATAAAAGAGAAGCCGACAAATAAGGGCATCAACCGCCATCAGCAAATGTAATTGTAAATATGTACTCAAAAACACTGTACATCTCCATGGCGTGTCAATGTACAGTGTGGGGGCGATTGTGTAGGGACATGGTGAAAGACCCCCAAATATGGTAAGGTTAAAATTTATTTAAAAACATTAATAATAAAGAATCAATGATCGAACATAAGCATCAGTAAAGAAATGAATTATGAATACATGGTAAAGTGTAGACAAATGAAAAAAAGTGATTCATTTTTCTTTGTACATGATTTTGTTTTCACTCTCTTGTGTGTAGAAGGATGGTTACAACGTATTACTTAAACTATGAAGTATTAAGAGTGTTATGTATTATATGCGTGTATAAACAAGAGAAGACTTAATAACAGTATTAAGTATTTTATTGAAATGAAGTGTAGCATAGTAAGGAGGATTTTCTTCATTTTTTGAAATGCACTGGTGTTCCTGAAGTCGGCTGTCTGCATCTAAAACTGAAATGATAAAAGAGGAAGTCCAGATAGACTAAATTTGTACAAGCAGATCATTTCTAAAAGTGCAATTGTATTATCCTTTAAATTTTTAATTCATATATATATATACATATATATAGATATATATATAATGATTATAACAGACAAGTTATGTTACTGTTGAATATTTGGTCGTTTCATGGCGCAGACTTTGCCTCTGCACAGTCTGATACATTCTTAGCTCAAGAGGGGCAGCTGATGGACGCATTTAGTAGTGCTTTGCGGACTTGTGATTGTATCTGTTAGATGAAGAAAGGACAGCAAGGATGAATATGATATGTAAAATGGAATTTGAAAGGAATATAAATTTTGAACAATGCAGTTGTTTGTGAAAAGAAGGAGTTTGAGACAAAGACTGCTTCACTGCACACCTAATGTATCAGAAAGATTATTGTCAGCCAGTTAGCTTGCTAAGAACTGAGAGAAAGACCATCTCACTTCCCTCAATCATGGGTTAACATATTAACTGGTTAAGCTGTTTGGTTTTTATAGAAATTCTCTGTTAACGTTGAACCATTTTAAAATCATTGTTCACTTTGTTAGGCATAGTATTGTTCAGACCCTTGTATGTGTGAAGATCAAGTGAAAGTTGAATATGTAGTTGAATATGTACTTCGTTCTAAAATTGTTGTCTTGGAATATCATTTCATTGAAACAGTTACTTATCCCACCCTAGTGTTTGTCATCACATGTTACCACAAGCAACATTTTGAAACAGCTATCTTGCTTAGTCGCTATGTCGCTTCCTGCTTGCTGTTTGCCATTGTGTTTTCGAGAAATCTGCAACAATGTTGTCAAGACACGTGGTAAGGGGAAAATTTGATTAGGGCTAGATAATTGTTTTACTTCAATTGCACATTTCATACAAAGACAACCTGCATCCAGACCAGTTACAGTTCAATTCGAATTGGGTTCTATTTAGTCAATAGTCTGCATACAAGCTGAAAGGGTCCTGTTGCCACCTTTCATTAGTCCAGTATCCCATTTTCACTAGAATTTCTCTTTTTTTCCCTTGTTTCTCTTTTCTCATAACTCTCATAGTGGTGTGATTGAATGAATGTTGTTGTGTGTCACATTGCTAGACGGTGGTATAGTCTGCTGAAGAAAGTCTGCGATAGTCATACAGATTCAGCAACAGTTGTTTAGAATAGCCAACTCTCGTAGTCGTCAAGTAGGCAAAGAGGTTTGCGCTATTTGTGAGAAATCCACCTCCACTATGCTGGGTTTACACTAGCAAGATATTGCAGCAATTTAGTTGCGCAGAGGAACTTGCAGAGCGAGTTGCGAGTGTGAACTTATCGCCAAGTCGACTTGCGACCGTAGCAATTTATTGCGGAAGTGACTTGTTGCTCGAATTCAGATTCCAGTGTGAACATCACGCAAGAGGTATCTGCAAGTAACCTGCAGCTTTTAGGATTTATTTCTATTTCCTGCAAGTAGGAAGAGCAAGTTATAGTAAGTATGTCATCTGCGTAACACTCATATTTAACAGTTTACTTAATGTGGTGACTTAATTTTATGCAACCATCTCACGTATTATATGCCAACAAAATTCAGAAATGGAGGAGAAATGGGAATGGACGCAGCAGGACACAGAAAATTTTACTGAAGCTGTGGAGAGCTACCCCGAAATTTGGGACGTACATAACTGGGACTTTAAGGATAGAGTGAAAAGATATGCGCATTGAATGAAATCTCGTCGATATTCGACACATCAGTGAAAGAAGTACAAAGCAAGTGGCATAACTTGAAGACCCAATTTTCTCAAGAAGTTAGGAAACTGCAGAAAATGAAAAGCGGCTCTCCTGGCATAGTTTCAGATTCTCAGTGGCCGTATTTTTCTGCAATGAAATTTCTAGAAAGTAGTGTTGCCACAACCTCTAACAGAATATCTTCGCTGTCAACAAAGGTAAGCATCTGTGAAGTTAAGCTGGGATTCCTTGTTTGTTTACTGTAGCTTCTTGTTGGGAAGTAAAAGTGGGGTAGGCTACTCTTCATTGTAAGATTTCAATTTTATGACTTTTACCACCTGTCTGTATTATGTGAAAGAGTTAACTGCTAAATACTGTGACAATGTACGTTCATAATTTATTTATTTCCCTTGAGATGTTTGAGAACCTACAAATGTAAGTATTATGTTTCTACACCACTGTCTGTTGCCTCAATATTCGTGGAAATGATTATTTGCGAGGGTTCTTATTTTTTAAAGGCTTCTTATCATGCTAATAGTAATTGTCTATCATAATATCACTGTTCAGAGCCCAATAATTAAGTATCTGTGTAGTATTTCTCTACTAAATGCTTCAGCACGACACTTATGTCCTTCCAGCATTATTGTTCCTCATATACACGAATGACCTACCAGCTAATATCCAAGAAGAAGAATTAGTTCTTTTTGTTGATGACAGAAGTATTGTAATCAATCCAAGCATTCTTCAACAAAAGAATTGGTAAACAGTGTTCTCAAAAGTATCATTCCTGATTTTCTGCAAATGGTCCTACCCTCAATTTAAAAAGAAAAAAAAATTCAGTCCTGCACATCCAAGTGTGTACTACACCAGTGATAAGTTAATAGATGGTGAGGAAATAGTAAATTGGGTGGAAACTTCAAAATTCTTAGGTGTTCATATTGATGAAAATTTAAACTGGAAAAAGCACATTTTGGAATCCTAAAACAACTCAGTTCAGCCGCATTTGAACTTAGAATCGTTGGGGAAAGACAAATCAATAAGTTGACATATTTTCATACAGTGTCATACGGAATAGTGTTCTGGGGGCAACTCATATCTAAGTAAGAAAGTCTTCGTTGTCCAAAAGCGTGGTGTAAGAATAATATGTGATGCTCGCCCACAATCATCTTGTAGGCACCTATTTAAGGTATTGGGCATTCTGACTACTGCTTCACAGTATGTTTATGCCTTCATGAAATTACATTCATCACTCTACATTAAAGTTGTCTTCAACACAAAAAGGAGTGCACTATGCTGCAACTAAAAGTTTTGACTACTTACACAGTGATATGAAGTGTCTGACAGATAGCAAAGTAAAAAATTGAAAACAAACTGAAAAAGTTTCTCTTTGACAACTCCTTTTCTGTAGAAGAATTTCTATTACTGTGAAGTGTAATAGGTGGTGGGTACTAACTAGTTTGTATGTTATATACTTTTATGGATATAAAAAATATATAGATGCCTTATAAATGTTCAGCATGTAGACATGTTCACAAATTAATTTTCTATGTAAAATGACTCCTTCCTCAGCGTTACAATTTATTATGCAAAATGATCCACGTAACATGAAACTAATAACTATATCAATCTCTGCAAATATGATTGCCATGTGGAATTATACATTTTCAGTAAGATTATTAGGCATAATATTGAGTACATCCGGTTTCTGGGAATGTAAACAAATTATTTTTATAATACCACCTTATAAAATAAATAAAATAAAATAACATAAAACATTAATTATTAATTATGTATGATAGTGATTGGATGTATTTGCTTATCTGGAACGTGGACGTTTAATTATTTGGTATCAGACGCTTGACAATGGCTTTTTCGTAAATGTAATGTTATTCGTAGTTGACCGTGAAATAAGACTCAAATAATCGGACTTCGTGTTTAAATCGTTTCCAAAGACTGCTGCGGTAGGTGCAGACTCAAATCTAAATCTCAATATTAGAATAATTTGCCAGCCATGTCAATACGTCATACAGAGGTGACTGTCTACTAAACATAAAAACTTTACACAGTTAGTTAAATCAGATATATTCAACGAATAAGCCTACAGTTAAATAATTCTACTTACTTTCATAAATATAAATTCTTAACAGAATCGAGTGCCTAGTAAGATTGCAACTCGCAGTGTTCTTATATAACATCAAATATGGCGGTGTGCCAGTCAATGAAATATACGTGCTTCCCGCACAAGTTGTACCAGACCTCCCCTTCTTAATGAAACATAAGAGTATCGTAATTGTGTTTTTGTTTTATAAGCGACACAGCGCTGCAGTTCTGTGCCATAGGCTTTATTTATTTGTCACAGATTAATTATTTAATTAAGATTTCGCGTTTTCGAGGAAACTCACGCACGGCATGCAAATGTGCCTTTATAACCTCCAACAGGACCAGACCTTGTAAAGTCCTGTGATGTTCGAAACAATCTTTCGATTGCTGACTGTTTTACTTAATACACGATAGTTGTTTCATATAACATTAACACAGATAGTACATAATAGTTAATTAATATGTATTAGTCACACTTTAGATTGTTAACTTCAGTTCTAATAACCTTAACTATCTTTTGGTTGTAGTATGAGCAATATGCTTCCAATGAAGTCTATCAACACTGTATGGAAACTTAGTTATGTTCGATTTCTTTCCCTCTTGTATTCAATGATCTGCTGTTATATTCAATTTTGTTACTTTTTGCAGGAAGAAGAAATAGTTACAGGAGATAATGTGCCTGTTGCTAATGAGGGGAAGAAACGAAAAAGAAAGGAGAGTAAGGGAAGTGGTAATGGGCTCGTTGAAAACGCAGAAAAAATTCTGGGCCAGGAAATTGATGCTTTACAAACCTCTGGAGATTATGTGACTAGTGAGCGGTCACTAAACAATGAAAAAAATGTAAACAAGCTGAAAATTATGATTCTGAAAAACGTCATTGAAATAAGCGAGATCGACAGTGCAGAAATACCATCCGCTCCAGTTTCGACAGTGAGAGAGACAAGTGCTGCCAGTTAAAGCATACTTAATGTTATAGATTTTATAAACATAGAATAATGATAATAGAATATCTGTATGATACCGAAATAAAACATTATTTTATTTTCAGAATGTAGTGTTTATTCAATAACCTTTCCACCCTTAAAAAAATGGCTCAATACACCTGTAATCTACATCTACATCTACATGACTACTCTGCTTGGCAGAGGGTTCATCGAACCACAATCATACTATCTCTCTACCCTTCCACTCCCGAACAGCGCACGGGAAAAACGAACACCTAAACCTTTCTGTTCGAGCTCTGATTTCTCTTATTTTATTTTGATGATCATTCCTACCTATGTAGGTTGGGCTCAACAAAATATTTTCGCATTCAGAAGAGAAAGTTGGTGACTGAAATTTCGTAAATAGATTTCGCCGCGACGAAAAACGTCTTTGCTTTAATGACTTCCATCCCAATTTGCGTATCATATCTGCCACACTCTCTCCCCTATTACGTGATAATACAAAACGAGCTGCCCTTTTTTGCACCCTTTCGATGTCCTCCGTCAATCCCACCTGGTAAGGATCCCACACCGTGCAACAATATTCTAACAGAGGTCGAACGAGTGTAGTGTAAGCTGTCTCTTTAGTGGACTTGTTGCGTCTTCTAAGTGTCCTGCCAATGAAACGCAACCTTTGGCTCGCCTTCCCCACAATATTATCTATGTTGTCTTTCAAACTGAAGTTGTTCGTAATTTTAACACCCAGGTACTTAGTTGAATTGACAGCCTTGAGAATTGTACTATTTATCGAGTAATCGAATTCCAACGGATTTCTTTTGGAACTCATGTGGATCACCTCACACTTTTCGTTATTTAGCGTCAACTGCCACCTGCCACACCATACAGCAATCTTTTCTAAATCGCTTTGCAACTGATATTGGTCTTTGGATGACCTTACTAGATGCTAAAATAACAGCATCATCTGCGAACAACCTAAAAGAACTGCTCAGATTGTCACCCAGGTCATTTATATAGATCAGGAACAGCAGATGTCCCAGGATGCTTCCCTGGGGAATACCTGATATCATTTCAGTTTTACTCGATGATTTGCCGTCTATTACTACGAACTGCGACCTTCCTGACAGGAAATCACGAATCCAGTCGCACAACTGAGACGAAACCCCATAGGCCCACAGCTTGATTAGAAGTCGCTTGTGAGGAACGGTGTAAAAAGCTTTCCGGAAATCTAGAAATACGGAATCAACTTGAGATCCCCTGTCGATAGCGGCCATTACTTCGTGCGAATAAAGAGCTAGCTGCGTTGCACAAGAACGATGTTTTCTGTAACCATGCTGATTACATATCAATAGATCGTTCCCTTCGAGGTGATTCATAATGTTTGAATACAGTATATGTTCCAAAACCCTACTGCAAACCGACGTCAATGATATAGGTATGTAGTTCGATGGATTACTCCTACTACCTTTCTTAAACACTGGTGCGACCTGCGCAATTTTCCAATCTGTAGGTACACATCTATCGGTGAGTGAGCGGTTGTATATGATTGCTAAGTAGGGAGCTATTATATCAGTGTAATCTGAAAGGAACCTAATCGGTACACAATCTGTACCTGAAGACTTGTCCGTATCCAGCGATTTGAGTTGCTTCGCAACCCCTAAGGTATCTACTTCTAAGAAACTCATGCTAGCAGCTGATCGTGTTTCAAATTCTGGAATATTCCATTCGTCTTCCCTGGTGAAGGAATTTCGGAAAACTGCGTTCAATAACTCCGCTTTAGCGGCACAGTCGTCGGTAACAGTACCATCGGCACTGCGCAGCGAAGGTATTGGCTGCGTCTTGCCGCTTGTGTACTTTACATATGACCATAATTTCTTCGGATTTTCTACCAAATTTCGAGACAATGTTTCGTTGTGGAACCTATTAAAGGCATCTCGCATTGAAGTCTGTGACGTAATGATTGATGAATTTAGGCTCACTGGAATGTGTACATTGTGGGCTTTTGTTAAGGTCTTACAAATAACATATCTTCAGAAATTGATTTTATAAAATGTTTGATATATAGGAACAGTAAATGCATATTAAATCTGTATGATTATTAGCTACAAACTTAAAAATGGTACACTAACACAGATTTATGAGATGTTGTATTCCAATTCTGTTCCAAAATAATTAGCCACAAATTTAAGATTATATTAATAACAAATGAAAGACAATTCATAAAGAAACTGAATGGTAGGTTGTGCTTAGTTTCTTGGCCTCCACAACTTTTTGTGGAAGCTGTAATTGTACTGTGCAAAATATTTCAAAATTGCAACGAAGGAAGTATTTTAGTAAAGAAACAAACTGGGTTCAATTCCTTACCTGACCTGGATCTCCTTATGGAACTTATATGCAGAATAGTTATTTTCAAAACTGCAATTAAGGGAAGAAACTCGAAGGTAGGTTGTGATCCTTTCTTGGCCTCCACAGCTCCTTGTGTAAATTGTATTTTGCAGACTACAGCTTATTTCAAAATTGAAATGTTTTGTTGCATGTCAAATATAGTCTATTGGACATATTTGCTGCCATTTTCCATGTTACCCTCCAATAAAAAAGATTGCCTACCTATTGCAACCATCCAGAACAAAATAGTGAACATAAATTGCCAAGTATTGTGAATACCAATCTTGCTGACATTACCCATCTGAATTTCCTTACTAAAAGGCCGAGAATATCCAATTTGCAGTAATGTTGGAGGAACCTGTTTACATATTGATTCCTCAAATAACAAATGCACTTGGGCCAGTGCCAGTATGTTATTTTGTACTGTCACTGACTACATCCACTATTTCTATGAATAAAATAGTATGCGGTTCTCCAAATGTGTGATTTTATACAAGACTAGTACCATAATGTAAATGGAATATGAATGAATATTCTCCTGTTTCTAAAAATGTGTTAAGGTTTGGAATGGGATAAGCATATAAAACACTCCGTTCCAAATTTAAAGGTATTACACTAAGGTAAGATAAGTTCTGTAAAGAAACCAAAATATAGACTGATTCCTTGTTTGTTCATCATAATTGTTTGTTAATTCGTTAATAGTTGATTTCATAGAATACCCTACTGCACCACAGCATACCATACACATGGTGTTCTATTTTCTGTGAAGCTGTAATTACATTGAGTGCCCATACATTATGGCCATGTGGAACAAAATTATGCACAACTTTTATCAAATAGTGCAGGCTCCAATTCTTCTGATCTTATACTGAATTTCACTACTTACTAAGAGGCTTCTTGGCAGATATTGATAGGCTTTATACTACTTTTCACTGCAGCCAATCTTTGCAATTTAGCATTAAGTAAGTAAGTGTTCAACTGATCCTGCAGTAATTGCACATTACAAAAAAATACTCAAAATTACTGAGAAACTTTATTATAAAGTCCACAAACATGTATGTAATGTCAGAAATCAGTAATTCCGAAAACATGCTTAGGGCCGTATGGAATATAGTGAAATGAGTGCTGGGACAGCCAGCCACAGAAATGGAGAACATCACTAATGAACTTAATGTTAAGGCTATAAATGATGAATTGCAGGTAGCAAATATATGTTTCAAGTCTACAGTTTAAATTTTAAATGTATTTGTACTGCCAAGGAACTTCACCTAATGACGATACAACGTAATTCATGAATTCTTCACGAATTGCTCTAGTATCATTAGAATTTCTGTTACATTGTCCTGTTTGAATGGGGATTAAATTGTGTGTTCCTTGTTCTTCATTCCTCCATGAGGCTCCTATTACCTCACCATTCTGTACATCCTCTACATCAAAATTACTTTGGTTTGCATAATTGCATCTTTCCTGTCCATTAAGAAATTGTGTAGGGCATATATAGCTGAAACTATTGTTACAGTTTTTTCAGGAGCTAGTAACAATGGACAGACAATGGACGTCTCAATATCTTAAACCGTTGTGCAATGTATCCGAAAAATTTTCCACAACTCTTCTGGCCCTAAATAGACTGTAATTAAACACTCTGTTTGGACCCAGTTGGTTATTGAATGGATAGGGCTTCATTAAATATGACCTCATTGGAAATGCATCATCTTCAGTGATAACATAGGCGGTGTCCTTTTCTCTGACAGGGAGTGGATTGGGCAGAGGAATGTCAAGATATCCTTGCTCCAAGGCTGGAGATAACACACAGGTACTGAATACACCATCATCTGAAACTCTTCCATTGCAGCTTACATCCATGTATAACAACTTGTAACTGGCATCTACAAGTGCCAATAAAACAACACTGTGACAATGTTTATAATTATAATAATAGCTTCCACTGTCTTTTGGAGCTTGCATCACAATATGCTTCCCATCCAATGCCCGAATGCAGTGTGGAAAGTTCCAGTTCTCTTCATACCCCTTTGCACATGCATCCATTCACTTGTTGTTTTAGGAGTCTAGAAACAGATGATGTGTAATTATTACATGTTCTATTTAATTAGCTTGTCACTTTCCATTTTATGAGCATTAGAAAAAAACATTTTATAAGTATATCATTCTGTAAGTTTATTTCAATAAATATTTAATTTCATTGTTGTGTTTTCACATCCCTTCAAATAATTTTCCCTTTTCAATTTGTCAAAAATGGCTCTCTATACGTCAGGTACGATCAGAGAAATCGTGCTGACCAGAATACGAAACAAGTACACCAGGTACTTGTATGAGTCTCCTACAAAGAAAAGATTTCAAAATTTAAACTTTTTTTGGTTGTATGTTTCACACAAATAAATGAAAAGGCCTATTTTATTCGTAGCTCACCTGTAGCTATAAATCGTAGAGTGACAAGCAAATGTTCCTTTGCTAAAATAGCAGTACAGAACTTTATGTCTCGTTTTGATATGATAGGCGCTATTAATGTCAACAAACACTCCAGATCATTTGAGGACATTCTGCAAAAGTTTTCAAAAGTATCCATGCTCTTGATACTAAGTTCTTGCAAAAGGTTATTATAGGCACCATATTGCGATCTTCTCATTATCTACTCTCTAACCCAAATACTTCTCTTTTTCTTTTTCACGTTTTTCATTAAAATTACAAGAGCTGCAGCATATCTCACCCGCCTACTTGTCGTTTTGTACTTCCTCAGACACTTGTAGTGGTATTGAAAGCATATGTAAACAGTATTAGCAACTTGTTGACGCTAGTTTCTTGCCAAAGAACTTGCAGAAGTATCTTGCTTAATTCTTGCGTTGTAGTGTAAATACAACTGCAAGCGGATCGCAATAACTTGCAGCAATAATTTCTACAAGCGACTTGCTAGTGTAAACCCAGCTTTAGGTTGGTGGCGAAAATGGCACCTTTGGGTTTTCTGGGCCATGCGGAGCGTGGAAGAGATTGGAGATGAAAAAGGGAGACAGTCTGCCGCCGGTACCGAAAGCAGCCACAGCTGATCTCCAGTCGAAGAAGGGTGAGTTCGACTGACCGCGTGGAGCGTTGTTACTTGGCGAGACTAGAGCTGGTAGCTTTTGGCCTCGCTTTTCAACTCTGGAAGATTGCTTTGCCTTGTCACAGAAAGGAATGCAAAACTCTGGCAGATTTTTCTTTTAGTAAATTTCTGTATCAGACTTGGCTCCGCCGGAAGAGCGCCACACAAAGGTGTCGATAAGAAGCGAGCACTCGCTTCTGAATGACTGTCTGTATGCCTTCAGCTTTGCCTGTATAAGCTTTTATTTTTTCTAAATATTAATAGCTTTGCCTTTGCGTAAATTTTCCTTCCTTTGTGTATCCTTCGTCCGTCGGGAGCCAACCAAGTGGCTGAACATAAGAGTTTGTTGGACTACCATCATCACTAACTGTCCAATCTCATGTTTGTTTTAAAGAATGTTAACTGTTCATGATTGTGTGATGTGATATTGTTGCAACTTGGCCATGATACCTAGAAATTGCGTCTCCACAAACCACGTGGGCACTCAGCTGTACTGTGAAACGTGTACCATTTGACGAGTTATTGCGATCAGTTATCAGGCAACAGCAGTTGTATGACTGATTCACACCAATGATTATAACGGTGAATGTATCGATGCTTTTCTTTAATCAGGAATTGTGTACATGCCTCACATTCGTATCTTAGGATTAAATGATTTTATGCTCAATTTTCTCTTGTATTCCGAGGTTACGTTTTTGCACCTAAGCCACTCACCTCGTAGCTTTTCTGTTAGCACATCCAACGCGTTTTCTTAAGCATCAGGTCCAGTGACTGGTTTCCCCTTTTATTTTAAAACAAATGCCTTAGATTAAGTCTTATTTTCAAGGGTGTTGCTGGGAGCTGATCTTATGCAGTGTTCATGCATTTTCTATTTTATTTTCGATGTTTCATTCTCGTTTACAGTGCACGGGCAATACTATTAATTAGATCGCATCCCCTATGAGCGACATCACAATGTATGCACTGTCATGAGTTATTGGTCTGTGATCAAATTAAGTTATTTTCCGACTCGACCAAACCTTTGATTAGTTGTATGGTTAGAATCGACCCTAATCTTCTCACATTAATTTCACAAGCAATAAGCATTTCCAAATGGCTCTGACCACTATGTGACTTAACTTCTGCGGTCATCAGTCGCCTAGAACTTAGAACTAATTAAACCTGACTAACCTAAGGACATCACACACATCCATGCCCGAGGCAGGATTCGAACCTGCGACCATAGCGGTCGCTCGGCTCCAGACTGTAGCACGCAGAACCGCACGGCCACTCTGGCTGGCAAGCATTTCCATTCCCAATAATAACGTATTAACCCGTAGAAACAGGTTAGTTACAAAGCGTAAGTTTGATAAGAGTTTGTGAATATGTAGTTCAGCTAATACATAAATTTTATAAAGTTGGAGGTAAAGTTTGGGTAAATTTCATACAGAAACAAATATAATGGGAATACTACATATGTCGGCCTTTCTGCCATGATAGTTCGTTGGTGGTTTTGGTAATATGTAGTCAGATAGTTTTGAGTTTCTCGACGGCAAAAATACTGCTGCGCTAATTTTACTAATGTTGTACATCTTTTTCAGGAAAATCATTTAAATTTCTATGTTCAATTTGTGAATATTTGTGTTGTGTGACAATTGTCAATTACTTTGTTGTGTCAGCAATTGGCATAATAGTACTGGTTCTGTCTGGATTTCTTTCATTCTTGAGTACTTGTGTGCACAGTAGTGAAGTTTTGTTTTTGTTTCTTTGATCACTGCAGCAATTTCGTTTCTCCAAGAAAGAGTGGTAGATCATGCTAAGTACAACAGAACACAATATGAAAGTTCGTCATAGTACAAGACAACAGAAGGTGTTGCAAAATAACAAGTCAGTACAGGATGAGATAAATCACCTTGAGTCATTAGCAAATACCAGTAGTTTACATAAGACTGCAGGAAATTGCGTTGATCCACAATTATTAACCAATTTAGAGAACAATAATGAAACAGAAAAATAACCACACGAATTCTGAAGATGAATCGGTTGGCAATAAGTCGCCACATTTTAGCGAAAGTTTACAAAAGTCACAACAGTCGTGTGAAAAGTGGTAATCGACACAACAGAATCAGGTTTTGCTTCAATGTCTTTTGCACGAACACAACACACATTACCTTCAGTGGACAGTTATAAAGAACCATCCTGCATGAATCCGACAAATTTTCTAGTATCAATTCGCCAGATGCCTAAATAAACAGAAGATGAAATGAATGAATTGACAAGTCACAGGAAGGAATTAGTAGATCACTTAGGGAAGAAATTAAAAATAATCCTCAACCAATAATTAACCGTTTTGAAACTAGAATATGCGATCTTGAAACTCAACACGAAAGCTTGGAAACACATCAGCATAATGACAAGGACGAATTGGTGGCTGAAGTCAACACTGTAGTTCCGAGTTACATAGGTAAAAGAACAGAACGAACAGTTTAACACAATGGTAAAAGACATCAGCGAACTAGTGGAAACTTTGACACTACATTCTAAAGAACAAAAAGAACAGTTAAGTAATATTAAAAAAGAAGTTGGTCACTTGACAGCACAAATGGCAAATTTGTCAACCAAAGCAGATAGAGATTCAAATGACACGATGCCAGTACAATTTACAGGAGCAGCAAAATATCAGTCGTTATTAAACTTTAAAGAAAGCCAAGAGAAAATTAATCAAAAAAATAAATGTTACAGCAACAGAACAAAAAGGTTGAGTGCATCGAAAGAAAGCTTAACTACGACAGTAAAAAGGACGATTCTGACAGTGTACATTCATATTCGGAAAACTGGTGACCATACAAATTTATGGCGTTTCCATGAGAACAGTACCACACATACAGATAGGACAATGAAACGTATGTGGTGCAATAGAAAACAATCTGGTTCACCCATAAACGATAACTTCGATTACGCCTTCTGACAGCAAATAAATTCAAAGTTCACAGGAACTACAGTAACGAAATTCCACAAGTTTGGACTGACCAGTTCTTCTTTACCACCAAATTGGCCAATTGAACACAAATTAGAATTTCTCTGCGGTTCTTTGGAAAATGAACTTGGAGCAAGAATTCTGTCAATAGTGAGAGACTGCCAAAGCGTAAATAATTTCTATCAAGCATTTTTGTCAACGTACTGGTCGCAGACCACACAAGATCGAGTAAAACATAACATTATAATATTACAGAACTTTGAGCAGAACAGCTTCTCGAGCCCAGCAAAATACTTTGAGGACATGTACGCAGATATCAGCACTTATCAAGCCCATACAATCCGTCAGAGCTAATTTGCAGTTGTTTAACAAAGTTACCTTACATTTGAGAGTTATAATGTTGGCCAGCAGATGTAAAGATGATTTAGACCCATTTCAGTATTAGTTCAGGAACTGTAATTGGACAAGACAACAGTTTAACGAAAAGACACAATAACAATCACAACTGGAAGAATGACATGCATGACGCTCTTGCTCCGCGTGAAAACAAAAACTATGAGAAATTCGCAACAAGCGTAACCACAGTGACAATTTACTGATGGGATAACTGACATCGTCTGTATGACCCTCAATTTTCGCAGTTGAATAATGATTATTGTGATAGAAGTAATTTCTGGAGCTCTGACGATGAACATTAAAACAGACATTACAAGAACTCTGGTAATGAGAACAGTCGTAATCAGGTACATCACAACAATCGAAATAGTCACAGGAAGTACCCTCAGTCAGATGGTAATCAAACAAATTCTCATAGATACACTTCAGGTAGATCGAATCTGCAAAATACATGGCATAACAGAAGTTACTTTGAACTTTGTGCATGTTGAGGACATTAGAGACATTTTACTGTAAGAGACTGATGAGAAACAAAACTCTATAGTACATCCAGTAATAGACATTTCATTAGGCACCACTACACTTTCTGCTCTCCTTGACTCAAGCAGCACTATTTCTGTGGTCAGTCACACTGCATTCCACAAATGTATGACAACAACAAATTGTCTGACTTTACCTTTATGTAAGATTAAAATGAAAGATGTGATTTCTGGAAAAAGTGTTGACATGAAGCATCAAACCTATTTAGACTTTCTGTGTCAAGGCTATAAATTTTAGATGAATTTCTTGATTGCTCCTCCTTGTCCACTAAAATAATATCAGGAGTAGATTTTCTAAACAAATATAGAGCTGCTTTCAATTTCAATGACACCAAAGTAGGAATGGAAGTAGAAGATATGTCAGTTTCATTAACCTGTCAAGTCTGGATCTCGAAACAGAAGGAGAAATAATTTTTTATGTTTTCTGACAGATAATGCATTACAAATTCCATCTAAGTACATTCGTAATGACACAAGTTGTGCACATATCTTTTACGATGAAATGGTTCAGGATATCGATATTCAGAGACACATTCTAGAAAAGGTGAATAGAGTAGAGCAATGCACTGAAGCTGACAAAAAGGATCTTCTTGACATTCTGTGCACACATTCTATTCTTTTTAAACATTGTGCAAGGACTATGAAATGCTTTCAATATTGATGAAAAATATTATTTAAAGGCAAGAAAACATTTTATTAACTTTGTAATTACACCCTGGATACGAAGAAAAACACATTTACTGTAAGAAAATACACAGAAGTTACACACAAGCCAAGAATAAAGATATTGACAGCAGAGTCATGGAGCAGCACATAAATATAGACGTCAAGGAATTTTTTCTTTTCTTTTAACACTTCCTCCAAAAGAAAAAATTATGAAATTATTGCTTTGTCTCTTGCATGCCAATTTCTGAAGATAGAAAATTAAATCGAACTCGTTCAAGAGGTTTCGTCAAAATATCTGCCAACTGGTTGTGTCCATCAATGTGTTCCAAGAAAATCTCACCGTTCAGATATCTTTCACGAACATAGAAATGTCGGGCCTCTATATGTTTAGAACGTCGATGATATTCTGGATTTTTTGCCAACTTCAATGCACTAGCATTGTCAATGTAAAGAACTGGAGGTTGCCCCGACATTTCCACTAATTCTGATAGCAGACGACGTAACCAAACTAACTCTTTTGCTCCTTCACTAGCTGCAATTATTTCCGCCTCGGTTGTGGATGTGGCCACTACTTTCTGCAACTGACTTGTCCATGACACTGCACCACCTGAGTACTTTGCAAGAATTCCAGTTGTTGAGCGCCTTGTCCGGTTATCACCTGCGAAATCTGCATCAGCGTAAATCTTTAACTCCTTATTTTTATTATATACAATTCCAAAATTTAAGGTCCCTTTCAAATACCGGAAAATGCGCTTTACTCTATTCCAGTCTTCAGTGGTTGGTTTCTCCATAGCTCGAGCAGCTTTATTGACTGCAAAAATGATGTCTGGACGAGTTACTGTTGAAAGGTACATGAGACAACCAATTGCTTCACGGTAGGGTACAGATGACGAAACTTCTTCGTTTTGATTATTGTCCTCACGACCAATAGGAGTTGAGGTTGTATTGCATTCTGCCATTCGAAATCTTTGCAGAATTTCTTCTGTGTATTTCTCTTGACTTATCATTATTGCTCCATCTTCATATTGCTTTATTTTTATGCCAAGAAAATTGTCAAGACTGCCAGTTGTTATTTCGAATTCATGTTGTAAAACATCCATAAAAACAGCAATTTCTTTCTTGTTACTGCCGACAATCAGGCCATCATCAACGTAGGTTGCCACATAAAGGCTATTTCCATTTTGTCTACGATAAAATAGGCATGGGTCTGCATCGCTGTTTGAAAAACCAGCTTTCTTCATGAACTCAACAAAACGTTTGTTCCAGCAACGTGGCGCTTGCTTCAACCCATAAAGACCTTTTTTTAAGAAACATACTCGGCCTGTACCATCTTCGAAACCTTCTGGTTGTTCCATATATACTTCATCTTCAAGTATTCCATTCAAAAAAGCTGTTTTTACATCGAATTGTTCTAGCAGCATTTTCTTTGAAGCAGCTACAGCCGACAGAGTTCGTATGGTGTCATAACGTGCCACAGCGCTAAAGGCGTCGTCATAATCAATTCCTGCTTTCTGAATACAGCCTTTTGCAACCAATCTGGCTTTAAAGCGAGTACCTCCATTGACTGCGACCTTTCGCCGTAGAACCCAGCGGTTTTTGCAATACTTTGGCATTCTTCGGACGGTCAACCAGCACCCAGGTATTGTTTTCCTTAGGTGATTGAAGTTCTTCACTAATAGCTTGCATCCATTCTTCCTTCTCGTTTGACTGCAATATTTCTGAAAAACAGTTTGGATCTTTGTATCCAAGTGCATCAACTTTTGTTGCCATACAAAATTTACCACTTTCCATCCAGGTTGGTTTTCTTCGTTGTCTTTTATTCTTCTGTTTCTCTTCATTAGAAGATTCAGCAGCTTCTGCTTTTAGAAATTCTGTTAATTCTTTATTTTCTTCAGATTCACTCGACTCTTGACTTTCTCTAGAATCGAGAGTGCCAATTTTTTCTTGAGTTTGGCTTCCTCCAGAAGTGTACAGCCTAGGAGATTTACATTGGTCATCTTTAGATGAATTCGGATCATTAAATTCTTCCCGAGGGACTTCAAATTCAACATGATCACTATGTAAATCACAAACAATTTCTGGCTTAAATTTTACATCGTGACTCAACACCACTTTTCTCTTAGATGGAATCCGAACTCTGAACCAATCTTTGTCATTAACATATCCAACAAGTCGTCCAAAAACTGCCTTATCATCAAACTTGGAACGGAATTGTTTGTTAATGTGAACATAGCAGCCTGTACCAAAAATTCTGAGATGATCAAGTCGTCCTACTGGTCGATTAAACCATAGTTCATAAGGGGTTTTATTTTCAACTGAAGATTTTCCAGTACGATTTATTAGGTAGACTGCTGTGTTACATGCCTCTGCCCACAACCCTTTAGGTAATTTACTCGGATTTAGCATTGACCGGGCAGCTTCAACAATGGTCCTATTTTCCCGTTCAGCCACACCATTTTGTTCAGGAGTGTAAGGAGGAGGAATCAGTAGCTCTATTCCCCTGTCTGCAAGCAGTTCACTGACATTCTTATTGTTGAATTCTTTGCCACAATCACATCTTAATTGTTTGACAACATGTCCATTAGTTCGTGCTTCATTTAAAAACTGCTTAAGCACAGTACACACTTCACTTTTGTGTCTTAAAAAGAAAATTCGACGAAATTTACTAAAATCGTCTTTGAAATATACATAATAATGCTTGCCTCCAAAAGATTTCGTGCTCATTGGTCCATTTACATCCGCGTGGATTAATTCACCAGTACTGGTAGCGCGTATTGTTCGTGTTTTGAATGGCAGCCTATGCATCTTTCCAACCGCACAGCCGTCACAAAATTCACTCTTGGTATCTTCCACATTAATGTTCATTCCTTTTAAAATATTCTTCACATGTTGTTTATTCTGATGACCAAACCTTTCATGGTACACTTGCAATGTTTCGGATGAAGTCATCAAGCTCATACAATTCATTTTTGCATTTCTAACAACACGCATGTTCAACACATAAAGTCCATTTTTCACATAACCTGTCATAACAATATTGCCACTGACTTGTTTTCGAACACAGACATTATTATAACTAAAATTAGTACTGTAGCCACTGCAGGCAATGGCTCTCACAGAGAACAGATTAGCACTTGCATCAGGGACGTATAAAACATTGTCCATTCTAGCATTGTACCATTTATTGTTTCGTCGGATTTGGATGTAAACTGTTCCTTGACCGTATGCACACATTTTCACATTTTGTTTTCCCAACGAAATTACTTGAGGAACATGAAATTCACTATATGAAACAAAATACTGTTTGTTGGGAGTGATATGATTTGTAGCGCCACTGTCGCAATACCATTTATTTGGGTCACTGTGATTACTGGTACACACACCAATAGCGTATGAAGTAAATGCAGCGTGTTCACTGTCTCGCTTCTTCTCTTTTCTTTTATTGCTGTCACGAGTGTTCTGTGGACACTCTGCTGCCCAGTGACCTAATTGTTTGCATTTATTACACGGAAACTTCTGTTTTAATTGTGACTTCGTCATCTTTACTTGCTGATTACTTGTTTGCCGTTTTCTTGTTTTAGAAACGACAAAAGCTGCACTTTCATTAACGTCTTGTTCACGCAGTTCAATAGTACAGAGTTTTTCAATCAATAAATTCAAGCTTTGTTTTTCTGTCGGTATCGTATCCCAGAGATCCTTAAAATTGTCGTAGTCTTTTCCCAGTGTAGACAAAATTCGACCATTTAAGATTCTTTCGGATAGCGTATTTTCTTCATGTTTTGATAATTCATCGTTCAGGTCCACAAATAACTTTTGCAGTTTGGCCACATGTGCACTAATATCTTCCGATTCATCACGTTTAACACGGAAAAATGTTTCAATCAACATATTCAAACGCTGAGTACTGCTACGTTCAAATCGGGCGCGTAATTTGTCGCAGATTTCTTTAGCATTCTTGCACGTTAAGACGAGTTCTGCAACAGGTTTACTTGGCGCACTTGCTATAAGACTTGCTGCCTTTGCGTCGTCCTTGAGCCATTCCACATACGCTTCTTTTTGTTTACTTGTCGCATCTTGCGGCAACTCTACACGTTCGCGTGTACCGTTAATAATATCTTCTAGTCCATATGAACGTAGCACCATAGAAATATGCCATTTCCATTTCGCCCAGTCGTCAGGTCCTTCAAGCTTATCAATGCTGACCTTATAATCGCCGCTAGCAGTCATGTTTCTTTACAGACATACGCTCATTTCAAATATTGTTTTAATTAAACTGTGTTGTTTGCCTTTACACGTATACTGGGCCCATAACCTGATGAAAAATATTATTTAAAGGCAAGAAAACATTTTATTAACTTTGTAATTACACCCTGGATACGAAAAAAAACACATTTACTGTAAGAAAATACACAGAAGTTACACACAAGCCAAGAATAAAGATATTGACAGCAGAGTCATGGAGCAGCACATAAATATAGACGTCAAGGAATTTTTTCTTTTCTTTTAACAAATATAAATTCCAGGGCAAAGATCGCAGTAAGTTTTGCATTAAAACACACATCATTCCAGCTTGCTACAGAGAAAAAGTGAAGGCTGAAGTTCAGTACATGCTAGAATAGGGAGTCATAGCATAGTTCATATAAAAGCCCATTACATATCGTAAATAAGAAAGGTGACTCGATTAGACCTGTTTTAGATTCTAGGCAGATTAATACTATTATTTCAACAGAAACAGACAGACCAAAAATTATAGAAGAACTCTTGCACAGTTTCTAAGGTGTGTAAATTTTGTCTTCTGTAGACCTCCATGAAGGTTTTGTAAATAGAGTTCACTCAAATTGTATAAAATGTATTGCTTCCTTATGTTTTGGTGTGTGATACCAGTTCCACAAATTACTTTTTGGCCTCAGCATCTCATCGGCTGCCTTTATTGAGGTTTGCGCACTATTTTACCTGACTACTTGAAAAAACACATAACATCCTAAGTTGATTATATTCTTACAGCAGCAAAATCTTGGTCACAGTATAACTGTATTTTGAGAAGTTTACTGCACATTTTTGTTGGATTCGGGAAGCACTGTCAACTTAAAAAAATCAGAGTTTGGAAATACAAGAGTAAAATTTCTAGGTGACATAACTTCATCACGAGGTACTGAACCAGACCTGAAGAAACTAGAAGCAATTAGGGAAATCCCTTCTCCTATCACAAGACGAGAAATTAGGAGTTTCTGTGGTTTAGCAAACTTTTATCGCCGTTTTTAAACATGAAAATACTTGCCACCCCTAAATTATGTTCACTCACTGGCAAAAAAAAAAAAAAACATATGGCACTGGAACAAAAAGGCACAGTTAGAGTCACTGTTAAGTTGCACTTCTTAATGCTACAATGGTTGCTTATTCTGATTTATCATGAGACTTTTGCGTATCAATGAACTCATCAAAAATTGTGCTTAGTGCTCATCTTTCTCAAGAATTTGAAGAGACTGGTGTAACTGTGCAAAGAAGCATAGCCTTTGCCAGTCGTCTCTTGTCTGTATCTGAAAGAGATTATTCTGTAACCGAGTTGGGAGCAGTGGCAGCTATTTGGCCATTTTCTAAATTTCGGTTCTTCTCAATTGGGAAACATACTAAGGTGTACACTGACCATCGAACACTCCAATTCTTAATGTCATCTAAACCAACCCATGATCGTTTGAAATGATGGGCTTTGTATTTACAAGACTTTAACTTCACTGTTGTTCACATACCCAATATTCAAAATAATATAGTGGATACTTTATCATATTCTCGTATTGGTTTTGTCCAGAATACTTCTGAAAATGATTTGGAGAGAAGTAGCCTTTGAAAACTTCATCTTCTCTTGTTTATCAGATATAGCATATGAACAGGATAAGAATCCTATCTGGAAAAATGTAAAATGTGAATAGTTTGACAAAACAAACACTACAATAAGATAATTTTATTTGGTACATAATATTATTTTTAGAACATGTACAGTCAGTGAATCTCTTTGGGTTGTGTGCACACTCGATGGTCTTGTAAATAACTTCATTTGGTATACACATCTCAGTTGTGCTCACTTGTGTCCGAGAAATGGTTTCATCAACTTCGCACCATTTGTTACTGTACTTTAAAAACATGTAGAAAAGAATACATAAAGTTTTAGCAAAATGTAAATTGTGTCAGAAAGCCAAACCATGAAGCACTACACATCGAGCTCTATTATTTTGTGTAATTCCTTCTAAACTAAAATAGTTGACTGCAGTAGACCTGTTCGGACCTCTTGAAAAATCACTCAGTTGATTCTGATACATTTTTGTTGCTGTTGAATTGACTTCAGAATGCGTTTCATTCACTTCTTTACGAAAAGCTGCTGCCAAAACAGTATCCAAAGCCTTTGTCAATAATTTTCTGAGAAAAGTTGGTCACATTGATAAAGTCATTTTCGTTAACAGTACACAACTTCGCTCAAATATTTGGTTACGCATTTTACGGCAAACAAAATTAAACTTGTTTTTATTTCACTCGAGTGGCCTCACTCCAATAGTTTAGAACGCATTATGTGAGAAATGAACGAGCTGTGCAGAATATATTGTCATCGTCAACATCAGACTTGGGACGAACACATTCACACATTCCAAGAGATTTTCGGTGAGTCACCACACAATTCTACCGCATTGTCACAGTTACTTGTACTTAAAAATCAACAACTATCAGATCGTATCAGGGAGTTAATACCATTTCCAGCTTCGAAAAAATTACGACATAAGGTAGTTGTAGATACAACGCTAAACAACATAAAAAAGGCTACAGAAAGGAGGAGGAAATCTCAGCAGGGACAAGTAAACATCAAACATCTACAGACTGGACAGAAAATTCTGGTTAAATCTCACCCTTTATCTTGTGAAAGCAAGCATCTTAGTCACAAATTCACTGTTGTATGTAAGGGTTCTTTCAGGATTCGTAGAATTGTACATGACAATGTTATAGAAACTGAAACTATTTGGCACACAAGAGCAAGGGACTTCATTATGTTTCACATGTCAAACCATGTATAGAATAATCCTATATACTAAAGCTGTAGCCAGATGACAGAACTACATGTCACCTGTTTCTAAAACGTTTCTTGCATTACAGTGCACAGCAACAGTTGGCTACACCGCATGCCAGAGTGACTCCCCTCACACGGCAGGCAACTTTTGACAAGAATCTGGCGACCATTGTCAGGCAACAAATTTCAATTATTGCTCAACACCTCCAGTGATTTGCTGCCGTGATGTGTACACTAAACAAACCGATTAAGAATAAATGATTTCTAATAAAATGAACATTGACAGTATTTTTTAAACCACTTCTGAGAAGATACACAGGTTATCAACAATGTGTTGTTCACTTGAAAAACATTTTTGGCTGTACACAGTGAGGATAATACAGATGCATTTAATGCTTTCCTCCACCATTAATGAGATATGCAGACTGTTGGGATGATAATTGTGTTGTCTGGAAAGAAGACTGATAGTTATTTTGATGTTAGAAGTTTTTCAGGATTTGTTTTAAGGTAGTGATGCTGTGTTTACTGTGGTGTACTATATAAGACTATAAATATGAAGTCCTGTTTACATGGAAATAAGTGGATGAAAACAGAGCAGGGAATTGTTATTTGAAGTGTGTATTGAGACAAAGACAGCGAATATGACTGACACACAGCACAGAAATATCTGTCTCTGTATGACAAAGCTGGTCCTGATTGAATAAAAAAAGAAATGTATCAAAATATTTAGTCCTTATCTCTGTTCTGCACAAATCTTGATAATGTGTTGCAGTACTGCATTGTCTTGCCTGCCTCTATCCTAAAGCTGCAAGTTACTATATCTAAATAGAGACCCTTTGAGGTGCAATGAGTAATCTGTTAGTTGTAGATCTAAGTATTTTTCAGAGCACTCTTGGTTCCTTTTCTACTTTTTAAAAAACAATGATCGATTAAAAATTGTAAGAGAAAGACAGGTGAAAAATTGCACTGCTACAATAAAAAGAGAGACTTCAAAAAAATTACTTTATGATTCCTGTTAACGTAAATAAAAGATTACATTGCACTTCCTCCTTCTCAGATCAGTTATCATTACACAATCATCTTAATTCAATACATCGATAAATTGAGACTTTGCTTTGAAACATAACATTACAACCGCTTCCTGACTTTAGTACAGCTAACCACTATCTGCCACTGTGCCTACGTGCATACCGAAGTATAATAACCTAACCTAACCCTGTGATATCGCTTACAACATCGCTGCACGCTCACATGTAACCATGGAGGTAAGAATAGAGGGAGAAGCCGTGACGTCACAGCTGTGAAGCTATGTGAAGCCGAGGGTAGCCATCTCAATCCGACCAAAACATTGCTGCTGTAAGCTTGTGTGCATAGGCTTGTCGCTCGCTTTTGGAAGGATTTTGCGCTATTATGGTGACTTGTGTGGTGTTCGGATGTACGAATCGTTCTGATTATGATGCGAAATCGAAGGGAATAACATTTCATGTGTAAGTTGTCTCGTTAAGTGTGGTTTTACAACTTCATTGTGAATGAACGTGTGCTACATCGGTACTTGTACTATAGCGTGTTTTTCTTCTGTATGATTTTAGATTTCCTAAAAATGAAAGTCGGAAATCTCTGTGGGAGAATGCCGTGAGAAGGAAGAATCGGCGTGCGTCTAAATGGAGCACTATATGTTCTCAGCATTTCCGAGAAGAGGACATAGACCGAACTTCCCTTTCAACAGTAAGGCTCCGAGAAAATGCTGTACCATCAGTTTACCCTACACACCCAAAACATTTGCAAAAGGTATGTTAATTCAAAGAATTAAATTCTTAGTTTTCAAGGTCACGTTTCAGTATGATACGTACGTATCGTCGATAATCGAAGTGTTGAGTAACTCACTTTGTCTTCATCATGTACCAAATTAAAAGCTAACACTACATTAACTGGCGTAAAGTATAGGCCTAAACAGGACACTGTGTAGATTTGCCATTCTATGTACCGTATTTCAGTAAATATTGGTGGTAATGAACAGTGTTTCCCAGTAGTGTAATGTAACTGAAATGTCCCAGTACGTATTACAAACAAGATGTATTTATAGGGCTTTGGAGGGAGGGTATAGCTAACTTAGTTTTCAGTTTCTATTATTTAGTTTGTGATACACGTTTAATACTGAATTAACAAAATTGTATCGTTTACATTGAAGGCTAGCTATTCGTAATATTACATTAAAAACTATTTTTAATCAGAAGAAATGCGGAATTTCGCATTTACGAGATTTTATTTTAAACAAAAACTTTGAAACAACCAATCTGATGACGTTACATGCGTATATGGTGCAATTAGCGACTGTAATACACGCAGCGCTATAGCACACTGGCAATGTTTTGGTCAGAGTGTCATGGCAGCGAGCCTCGCCCCCATGGCTTCAAAACGTAGTACGGCTGGGATACGTAGCGCCATCTCCCCTTATTCTTACCTCCATGCATGTAACAGTTCAAGAACAAAGATATGACATCATTGTACAATCGATTAATACCAGTGATCTCTATACTAACTGGATGGCGAACTTCGGCTGTCTCAGTGTGCCGTTGTCTGTTAGCACCATGGAGGTAAAAATAAGAGGAGTTGTCATGGCGTCACAAACTTGAAGCGGACCCAAGAGAAGGTCCGCCATCTTAGCTACCCCAAAACCTTCGCTTCTGGTGGTTTGATTCCGTGTAGTCGTGAAGTGTTTTGATAAAAAAATGCCGGCTTGCGTCGCTGACAGGTGTACTAATCGTTCTGATTGTAGTCTAAAGTTTAAACAAATCACATTTCATTCGTAAGTGGACTTATTTAAGCGATATTTTCTTATATATACTTGAAATTCTGATGCACTGTAAAGTTTTACAGTATGGTTTTATTTCTGTGATTTAACTTTAGATTTCCTATCAATCCAAGGCGAAGAGCTGTCTGGAAGTGAGCATTACACTTGGTTTTCACTGTGTGGTTATTCTGAAGTAACTGAAAAGTCCTGGCAGGAAATATCCTGGAAATGGGGACTAATGTTTTAAAATGCAATAATTTAATATAAAACTAATGTAACTACATGTAGTTAATTAAATCTTCAGTAAAATGTGTGGAACACCTGTTACAGTGGTTAAATTATAAGTACTTAAATGGTTACACATTTGTTAAAGCAAAGTTCTCTATCGAAGTCCAGGTGTAGATAATTACATTAATCACTGTGTTGTCGTATTACCCTGTAAATTTCTGTTCTTTGCCACACTGAATGTCGTTTGGTAGGTACAATTTAAAAAGAAAGCAGATGTGGAAATTGCAGTGGGCCTGACAATCTTAAATTCAGTTCTGTTCCTTCGTAATTTAACGTATTTTTCACTTTGTTGACATGACAGCTGGCTTGTTTATATCATCCCTGCATACATCTATGGGACACCAAAGGAAATAAGGTAAGTTTCTTGCAAACGTGAACATTTAAAATTTGCATTTGACTTGAAAATGCAACGAATACAAATCGGTGCCTCTAAACTATCAATAATTGTTTTTGGAGTTCCGGCTTTATCAATTATCGAAACAAACACAATGAAATTGAATAGAAATGGATTACAAAAGCACGCTTTTCATAGCACATACGTCTCTTCTCGTTTATTCTAAGTGTATAAACAAAAAGGAATTACAGTACTCAGGCAAGAAGCGTAATATTTTTACGTATTACTGTATTGAATACGCATTTAAGATCAGAAAAACGTTTGAAGTTGCGTTCCTTATGCTGTGTTGTTCACTAAAACCGAGTAACATTTACTATATAAAACAAATATCACGTGCACACGACATAAATAACGAACAAGAAGCAATCGTAAACACTCGTCTGCTAACGTTTTGGGGGATCCAAGATGGCGGCAGGCCCCGCCCACTGACTTCAAAACAACGTACAGCCCAAGTCTGTAGCGCCATCTCCCCTTATTCTACCTCCATGGTTAGCACCTCCATATTGCAGTTAGGCAAGAAACTGTATGTGATATTTCAGTTAGAAAGGCGGCACTCGTTTTCGTTCGAAAGTATCCACATTCTTGACAATAATAAAACTAACTAGATTAACATTAAAGCAACGAACTACCAATTTCGTTTTACGCTCATGAACACTAAAGTCTACTGTAATATCGTAAATAAAGAGTACCTAAAAGCGAAACAATATTTTTCCCAGGCGTAAGGAACAGTTTTATTCACATATTAATGCACTCATCAATGGCGACATCATCTTTGGCGTCGGCAAATAACTTAATGGGGTTTATTTAAACGTGAATTTGGATATCCACAACAATATGCTAATTGTCAGGCACCATATGAAACAACCAAAATTACGTGTGACACTGACACGAAAATTGTTCCCTTCTTTTACTGAACTAATACACATGTTCCAACGTGGAAATTGCGATGAAATCAGTTAGTTTAAAGTGCATATTTAACCGAGAACTAACGAATATATACTGTTCAGTCAATCTGGGTAGTTTTGCACCACTTTTTTCCGTCTTTTTGAAAGTATCACACACACAATGTACATCACAAGAGAAACCAAATTTCATCTGTATGGCTAAGGTGTGCTTGGCAATGAGGAAATATGTACTAGAGACGCTCTCTTGGAGTAAAATTTCAATTTTAATACTGGTACAAAATTACTCAGTCATTCTGGGTAACTTTAATCTTAAAAATCATAGTATTTTCCCCATATCTAATGTTCTGATAAATTTACATCCCAACAAAAGGAAATCAGGTGCTAATAAGAAGTAAAAACAGTGTTGATTTAGTTTCCAGATTTACTTTGAAATATCAACCTGGTAGTGTTCAACTTAAATCACTGTCAGAAGCTCACTTCACAGTCAAAGCAATTAAAGAAAAATCACAAGCCTAAGAGCTTTTAGGGAGGTGGAAAGACATTTGAATGTATCACAGAGGTAATAAAAACGTTACATTTGGTACAAAGTAATAAAAACGTTACATTTGGTACAAAGTAATACAAACAGGTGAAACACCAACCATTTGAAACAAGAATAGCGATTGGTACAAAGATACTATGATTAGTTAAAAGTTATCCTGATTGTAATGAACCAAGGAACATCTCTATATGTCTATGTACTTCTTTATCATTTGTAAAATGATGAATACTGTGAACATTAAGCATGAGCAAGGGTATTGAAATAACACAAAAACACATTGAAACACGAAATTTATTTTTGTCATTTCCATACATTTTTAACCACTGCTGCAATGTTACAGGCATAATACTACACATTACGGAATAAAATAATCTTATTGAGTTTTTGTCTTACACTAGTTGTATTGTGACCTATTTCCTTAAGTGAAAACTTTTTCCCATATGTTTTCAGCCACACCTGAATGTACCTGGATGCAATCTTATGTACAAGCTGTGTCTCATCCAAATCTTCAATTCCGCATACATTCTGGATACATGGTCAAGTTCAGAGAATTGAATAGTTCACAAACCATCTTTTAGAACACACATGACAATCTTACTAATTAAGTGCTTTTGCCTCATGTCACCATTGACAACAAACATTTGAAACAATTATTCTGAGTGCTCCACCACAGAGTATACAGCATTACTTGTTTCAATAAGCTTGCCTTGGCTTACAAATTTTGTGAATGAGCTCTTTTCTGCAGTACTCAGAAGTGCATATGTTGCGTCATTACAAACAATGGGTGGCCTAAGAATGTGGAGGCAGTCCTTACATGTAACTTGTTTTGAAATTGTGAGGGCAACATACCCTGCAACGTAGTACAAAATGTTCTGCTTTCATGTGGATAACAGAGTACCCTCTTCAATAAGTGAGCACCATTTTTCTACTTCATCTACAAACATACAAGAACCATCTACAAGAGGACACTTTTGTGATCGGAAATCATCCAGTCCTACAGGTGCCATTGAACTCATATTAAAATTTGCACAGTTTCCCCCAACAGTGCTAACATTAGTGCCTAAAAGCAACTAGTGCATAGCACACGTCAACTGATATGAATTTGGGTTGTTATTCCGACCCCCTCTAGATCTCACACGTAAGAAGAAGAGTTCAATATGATCTTGGGAAAACTTATATGTCAAATATTGCAGAGGAAAATTTTCCCTAGTCATTATTTCCAGTGCAATGGCTTTAATCGAATGCATGTTCAAAATTATGCCAAAGGCAAAAGTATTTCTTGGGTGATGCAGGAAAGAAACACCATTTACTTTTAAACTTCTCATATAAGATTCTGTCTGATGAAAAATATCAACCCAATATGTCCGATTACTGAGTTTCAGGCTGGCTTTATATCCTGAAGCTAGAGGATTTTGGAGTTAAAAGCATCAAAAATTCTGTCTATAAATCTCAAAAACTCCACTGTTGCCTCACTGCCATGGAATCTGGGATTGCCAGCTCTTCTCAAAAAATCTATAGTATCTGCAACACTAGAACTGAGTGTTTGAACTGCTAAGCTGACATTCATCTTTTTATTAACATAATTAATATGTTGTCCTGACAACTTGTTAGCAAATGTCATGCCTTCCTCAATTTGCAACTCATTTAGTTTTTTTAAGTACTGCCACTTAATATGGCCATTTGTAGACTCTGTAACACCTACTTCTGCTAATGCATTTCGAGCAGGTTTCACTAAATTACACATATCCAAAACGCAGTAAACATTGTGGTTTGAAACTGGGTGAAGGAACTGAGAAGAAAACCTTTTTGATGAAAGTTAATACTGCATCCCAATGAACGAGGAGTACTTATATTTGTCATTGTGCCATCACAAGTGACTGCCCAAATTCTGATGCCTGAATTGCTTAGCCTCTCCAGAGCAGAGTTTATTAACTTCGCCTGCACACTACCATCGAAGCCATTCACTAAAAAAAAATAGGCTACAGGACACTTAAATTTACATTTTATGGACACAAGCATAAAAACTAATGCCTCTGAAGCTTCTTTTGATTGTTCAACTGCTCCAAAATCTACAAAACCTGTATACCTCTTAGTTTCCTGGTCCCACACTACCTATTTTCTAATTGCCATACTGCCTATTACGAGGCTAGAATCTTTAAATTCAGTCCTCACTTGATGGTTAAATTCACAGTCCCTGCCCAACAAGAAATCAGTGATTTGTGAGGCAGAGGCATTAATGTCTGTAAATATTCATACGCCTTAGGAGAGTAAAAACACACTGTCATTGCAAACATTTTAATGTCTGTTTTGTACCTGTTTCCTTTGGATGACACACTATTATTCACCAAATTGCACACTAATTCCACCTGAGTCCCTGTTTGTTGATTCAAGAATTCATGCATCTTCTCTGTTAGATGACCCTTCTCTTTCAGAGCACTTATGATGTGTTTCATTGAATAGTTTTTCTTCTCTCTTCTCCTAATTTTTTCCTGCAGGCTCTTGATTTTTCTTCTCAGTGCCTCCACAATATCTGGTAAAAACTGCATGTGTCAGTGACCTTGTCAATCATTTCTGTTTGTGTTTGAGATCCACATTCCTTAGATGTTTCACAACTCTGAGAAAACTGAAACAAGAATAAAATACAAGTAGTACAGGCATGAAACAAAGTTTGGCAAGTACTTATGAAGAAACATGTTTGTTTGAAAACAAAAACAATGTTCATGTGAAGTGACTAACCTGTTCAATATAATCATGAGTTTGTATAGTAGACTGTTCAGTTGTTATTCTAATCTGTCGCCTTGGTTGCTTTTCCTTGAGTATTAAATGCGTCGGAAACGCAAATTGTGATGGCACTGCATCAGGTTTGGGATGCCTTCTCGAAGTACCAGGCCTTACTAAATAATCTTCCAAGAAGTGATCTCCACACAAGAAACTAGCCCTTGTAGGCGTGACACCTTTGCGTTTAGTGGCAATGACCTACTGTTTCAGCAAATCGCCTTTTTGCAGAGGAAACCTGCCCAAAACAGAAGACACATTGCATCATGCAAGGCAACGACCAAGATATTTACGAGATTATTGTCATTTCTAGACATTCAATTATTACCTGTGGAAAGTTAAATTTCTTTCCTTGTTCCACCGGTTCGTAGAGTTGTATGCAGAGCACGAAATAATCATTTTACACTCACAACATACACTTCGTTATGACCAAGAGAAACTTTTTGCCTAACTAAAAGATGGCGGAAGATATAAACAAACACTCCCGACATGGCACGGATAAGCGCTATGGTCAAAGACAGAAGATGTACCTCCAGTTAGTATGGAGATCACTGATTGATACTCAAATAACACCTATTAATAGGACAGCGAAAGTGTTTCTTTACAATTAATGAAGTAAGGTTATCAGAAGATTTGATCAGAACCAGTACAACAGAAAACAGACCTCTGCCAAATACACTGGAGAACAAGTGCCTTATTCAACTGTGTTGTTCTGTGATGCACAAAACGATGAACAGCTACATGAAAGAAGTATGGACTAGCACTACAACAAGCAAAGGTAAGTGAATCAGTTTGTCTGTCAGAAGACCACAAAGAGGAGCTACAGGAATTAATATTTCGGAAAATGCATGTATCTGATAAGGGACCATGATTAATAAAAGGTTACATATATAAAATGGACGTTTACGCAGACAAAATGTTCTGAGTTTCATGATAACACATGTCCACAGCTCGTAGTCTAGTGGCTAGCGTTGCTGACTCTGGATCATAGGATCCCGGATTCGATTCCCGGCCAGGCTGGCTATTTTCTCTGCTCGGGGAGTTAGTGTTGTCCTCATCATTTCATCATCATTCATGAAAGTGGCGACATTGGACTGTGCAAAGACTGGAAATTTGTACGAGTGCTGATAACCACGTAGTGGAGCGCCCCACAACCCAAACAACAACAACATCGTCGTCGTCGTCGTCGTCATCATCATACCCCATACACTGGTTCAAGGAGGAAGCAGTAAATAAAGATGATAGATTGGGGTGTCATACAACACTTATATTCATCATATCATAGTCTATGTTAGTTTTTGCCAAACCTGACAGCAGCATCAGGCTTGTACTCAACTCATGGATTACAAACAGTCCTGTTAGGATATATCCCAACAACTCAGAAGAAGAGTTACGGTACTGAAGTACTATAAAGTGAAATATCTTACCATAATCGACTTAAAGCCGTCGTATTTGCAGATAGCTCTCCATGAAGACATTATGAAGTATACAGCCTTTGTAGGTGGGGTCAGAAGCTATGACTTTTGTGTCTTGCCTTTTGGCTTGAATGTGAGTGCAGTTGTCTTCATTTCCATGTCAGACAAAGTTTCAGGTCCATAACTATTTAATAAAGTTACTGTCTACGTGGATGACTTGTAAATATCAGTGTCTACATTAGAGGATTATTTGTAACTTTTCGGACAAGTACTATACCGATTCTCAGAATACATTGCTATAGCTAATTTAAAGAAGACTGAATTTGGGAATGGAAAGGTCAGATTCCTAGGACATGTCATATCATCACAAGGCATTTTGCCAGATCCAGGGAGGCTTGACGCAATTAAGCATTTTCCCACGTCTCAGAACAAAACACAACTCAAACATGATATGGAAGTAGTGTCTTTCTTTGGAAAATTTATTTCTCACCAGTTGTTGAACAGCAATTCCCTGTTATAAGTGTTACAGAAAAATAATTTATGGATATGGCCCAATCAATGTCAACCCAGCGTTGAAAACATAAAAGGACCTCTACTCAATGGAAGTATATTGCATCACCCAGATATGCCCCAATAGTTTTGTTTAAGCACTGATGCATCTTCTGTCTGGGGGCTTGTCTACTGCAAATCACCAAGAGAGATGGACAACAAACTCCCAAGATAATTGGATTTGCAAGCAGAACTCTTACTGAATGTGAGCGATCATTCGGTAACGGAGCTCGAAGCTCTATCTATGGTGTGGGCTTTCAAGAAATCCGAATATTATTTCTTTATAATCTCTGCTGTGACCTCCAAGCACCTTTTCTCTTGATGTAGAAATTGCTGGATGGAAGAATTCTCATATATTGTCTTTACTTGCAGGAATCTAGTTTTGAGGTAATGTACATCAAAGGTAAACAAAACATACATTATTACATTATGTAATTGATAAAGAGAGAAGAGGGTGTCGTGAACCAAATATAAAGAAGCAGAAGAAAGTATATAGGTTCCTTACCTACCCTTCCTTCTCATCACAAGAGGAAACAACGTGCAGCCAATTACATACATTTCAATGTGAGTATTAAGATAACATATGAGTTATATCGGGAACAATGCAATGAAGAAGGAAAGACAGCCAAGAAATTGTGGTTGTATTACCAGATATTCCCAATGAGACTGAATCTGAAATTCCATAGGCCATGAAAAGATGTGTGTGATAAATGTAGAAGGTTTTCACATCATTTGGCTGAAGAAAAGGAAGACAAAGAATTTGAAAGTGAACAGGAAGAGCGTAATGAGATGGAAAGTAAGGCAAAGTGGTTTAAGAATTTAAGAAAGAAGATGCAAGTAAGGCAGATCTTGCAGGCTGTTTTTTACTGTCCTAAAGAGAATGCAAGTAGGTACAAGGGGCAGATTCTGAAATAGATGATGTCATCAATGAATCATCAGATTAACCATCCCCCTTCCCTCCTCTGACATAGACAAATTCTGTTATGTATAAAATGGTGGTAAATTCAAATATGAGGAGGAAATTCAAAATTGGCACGATTTTCCCAAACTCTGATGATGTCACTGTGGCAGTAGTGCTGTTGTCCTAAGTATAAATTTATGGGAAATAAAAAAAACTCCTAAATGGTGCATTGTCATGCTGGTGGAAGTAAGTCACTTGTGCTAAATATGGAATTCAACATGGCTGACATAGAATACTGGCACAGGCTCTATGACATATTCCAAGATGGCGATCCAAGACAGTTGGGCTGAAATACTAACAGTGGCTCTATGACATCGGAATCCAAGACGTGAAATTCTGGTACTATGCCTGTGGTACTGGAACAAATTGCAAGGTAAAGTCCCCCTACTTCCTACACCAGTTTCAGCACAGAAGGTCTTTGTTTGTTTACCTACAGATCCAAGATCTGTCTGTTAGAGAATGGATGTCAGTCTGCTGATCTACGTTATATGTTTTCTCCAAGCCATTATTCACTCAGATCACATGTTCAAAGTATAGAATTCAAGATGGCTACCACATTCTCCCTTCAGGTTACATACCGCCTACACACAGTTAAAGTCCAGCTGTCTTAAACAATCCACCCTCCCCCCAACCCTACCCTTCTGAAATTGCAGCTTAAACAACTGGCACTTTGAGTTTGGTTCTGACTTGTCCTAAGTTTAAGTCCATCTGTGCTATCATTAAACTGCTCACAATAGAGTAGTAACAACTGTGTCTTTATTTAAACAAATACCATGCCAGAGGAACCTCTTTTCCGCCAAACGCAAAATTCACAATTGCCAGACTAGTCGAGAAGTCAGATACTGTCCCTGTGTACAGCAGACCACTAAGAACTGAGTCACTGCGAACCCCTGCTGCCACTGGAAGGTTGGGCAATGCTGAGACATCAGCCTCCAAGGTCGTTGTGCTCTGTGATATGTACAAGGCTGGCAGCTGGTAGTCAGCCCTCCTTCCGCTGCTGACAGGTTTGTGTACAGAGAAATCAGACATCTACTTGTCGATTCAAGTGCATGATGCAAAGTGGAAGGCAGAAGTTCTGATCTCTACCACTAGTATGCTGTTTGTGACAGCGCTGTAGCCACAACTCATGACCCGAGTTAACAGTGACGGGAGACATTTAAAATCAAGAAATGCACATTCGTTCTCCTGAGGTGTAAACTTGTGCAGTGGCTCTGAAGCCTAAAAAAATAGTTCCTGGTACTATGCACGATAAAAATGTGTGTGTGCAATGAACAGTGGCTATTTCCCTGTCCTTAAAATAGCAAGCGACCACAGAACTTAAGAACTTATACATACTAGGCATGTAGCAACAATATCTGTTAACGAAATACATTATTTACAAGTTGAATTGTAGCCATCAAAAACTGTGCAAATAAATGTGATGGAAATATAAGATATTTTCTACAGGAGTAGTGGTCAATACACTACTTACGCGTAACACTTCAAAGCAAAAAAAAACAACTTCCGCAGCGTCATCTACTGGACGTAACATCTAGTGTAGAGCCCACAGGATCGACATGCGCTGCCAGCACCAGAGAAAGCGGCGCTCTTCCATGAATACATTACCGTAATGTGATTCTCTGGAGGCACTGCGCAGCAGGCTACAGACCAACAGTACGCAATCCGCTGGCCGTTGCATGTCTGCAGCTGATCATAATTATGAACCATGCCCACAAGCAAATTTTCTGCCGTGTCATGGAACTTTATGCTACATGCCTCTATTTATTTTGCTGTATCTACTTAATATCAGATGTCTCCATAGGATTTCTAAGTGACGGCAGGCGACTTACATTCAGCAAGTTGTTAAATTTTCCAGTCAATTTCGTGATGAAACTAACGAAAAATGTACCTAAATCAATGAAATTTTCATCTAAAGAAATGTAAACTTCCTTTCCAGGTGAAGTCTTGTGCTTTTAAAACGAATATTGTACCGAAAACTGAACTTTACGTTACAAACAATGAATATCCCTTGAATTATATGTAGGAATACCCAGTTTCTTTCAGTCATTCAGACATAACGCGTAATAGCCTGGGAAACTTCTTCAATGGATTTCAGTGGAATTTAAGATATTTCTTGGAGAGCAAACACACTAGTAGAAAAGGTCGAAATTAATACATGTAGTTCTAACATGTGGCGGCAGTACTATCCACTGAATTATTACGTTAAAGTTCTAGGAAATTGAGAGCTCCATACCCATTTTTTATGAATACTGGTGCTAGTGATATAACAGAAGACAAAAAACGACCAACCCCTAATGTGAAAGGTTTTCATTTTTATAATCATAACAGTTTGTTATTTTTCACGCAATTTCACATGTTCAGCGGTACTACATATCTCAGGTACATTATGTTTACGTATTTAGTTACTGATACACCTTTCAATTCTCTGTAAGTATGCTGTACTAATGTCATGAACAAGAACAGAACAGAGCACTAGATCACCACAATCTCTCTCACACACAATAACTGTGAAGCAAATGACAAGAGTAACATATGCATAGATCTGGCAGAACCTTACGGAAACTATAAGTGTATTACGTTATACACACACCAAAAAAAGTTTTACATCACCCTGGTTCCCAGAACTCCTGAAGATAGACGTTAACTGTGGATAGTTATACATACACCAAAAAAAGTTTTACATCACTCTGGTTCCCAGAACTCCTGAAAATAGACGTTAACTGTGTATATTGTATCACAGACACAGTCCCTTTGACTGTTCAGAGATGTCACTAAACCCACTCAACGATGTAAACAACCATGCATGAGCAGCGCCTATTAGACAGAAGGGGGTACGACAGCCGCTCAGTTCTAGTCATTCCGCTAGGAAAGAGGTACATGGTTCGTGTTGTCTGTAGTTCAACCATGACTAGACGGTTAATACCGCGATTCGATCGCGTCCACATTGTTACTTTGTGCCAGGAAGGGCAAGGGAAGTGTCCAGGCGTCTTGGAGCGAACCGAAGCAATGTTGTTCGGACATGGAGGAAATAGAGGGAGACAGGAACTGTCGATGACATGCCTCGCTCAGACCGACCAAGGGCTACTACTGCAGTGGATGACAGATACTTACGGATTATTACTCGGAGGAACCCTGACAGCAATGCTACCATGTTGAATAACGCTTTTCATGCAGCCACAGGACGCCGTGTTACGATTCAAACTGTGCGCAATAGGTTGCATGATGCGCAACTGCATTCCCGACGTCCATGGCGAGGTCCATCTTTGCAACCACGACCCCATGCAGAGCGGTACAGATGGGCCTAACAACATGCCGAATGACTGTTCAGGATTAGCATCACGTTCTCTTCACTGATGAGTGTCGCATATGTCTTCAACCAGGTAGTCGTTGGAGACGTGTTTGGAGGCAACCTGATCAGGCTGAACGCCTTAGACGCACTGTCCAGCGAGTGCAGCAAGGTGCTGTTTTGGGTGACATTATGTGGGGCCAACATACGCCACGAGTGGTTATGGAAGGCGCCGTAATGGCTGTGTGATGCGTGAATGCCGTCCTCTGAACGACAGTGCAACCATATTGGCGAGGCATTCGTCTTCATGGAAGAAAATTCGGGCCCCCATCGAGCACATCTTGTGAATGACTTCCTTCAGGACAACGACATTGCTCGACTAGAGTGGGCAGCATGTTCTCCAGACATGAACCCTATCAAACATGCCTGGGAAAGATTGAAAAGGGCTGTTTGTGGACGATGTGACCCACCAACCACTCTGAGGGCTCTATGCCAAATCGCCATTGAGGACTGGGGCAATCTGGAGCAACAGTGCCTTGATGAACTTGTGGATAGTATGCCATGACGAATACGGGCATGCATCAATCAAAGAGGACGTGTTACTGGGTATTAGAGGTACCAGTTTGTACAGCAATCTGGATCACCACCTCTGAAGGTCTCGCTGTATGGTGGTACAACATGCAATGTGTGGTGTTCGTGAACAATAAAAAGGGCGGAAATGACGTTCATGTTGATTGCTATTCCCATTTTCTGTACAGGTTCTGGAATTCTGGGAACTGACATGATGCAAAACTTTTTTTTAAGTGTGTATATCGGACTTCCAGCATATACAGCGGATTTCTTATGGTAGTCTCTTCTGGGCGCTAATGATTTAACGCCTTCCAACATTTCTTAGGTCCATATGTTACAGTAAAATCAACAGAGCATTACTGCATTGGTCTCTAGGACACACGACTTCTTTTTGCTTTTCAGCTTAGCAGAAGTAGCGTGAACATCTTGTGCTTACAAGTGCTGCAGATAGTTCTAGATACAGCAGAGTAGTCCTTTAGATTTATATTGCAAATGTTCTACATCTAAATATACATAAACGAGTGACGTTTACATCAAACACATGAAATGTATTCGCAGTTACGAATATGAACAACCATCAGCTATGTAATGGTATGAAGACAGTGAGCATGTGTGCCGGACAGGGACTCGAACTCGTATTTTCCGCTTTACGCGAGCCGTCATCTTAATTGCTGTGGCTCTCTGTGCATCACTCATGGCCAGATCCAAACTTCCATAATGTCGTTCCTGCGTTCGTATTTACACGCCGATATCAGACAGCAGCTTTCCATTAAAATGTCCTCCCTTGTACGGAAATTGCATAATGCGTGTGCTAGTACAGGTCTGTTGCCTGGCTCAGGTAAAAAATATTTCGTGAGCCGGCGACCTCCTGCTCCGGCCCTGCGTGGGAAGAGGCGAGTGTCACGGCCGAAAGTCCCTCTGCAGGTACAGTTCACCGAGGGCTGCTTCCCTGAATCACTCGCACAGCCAGGTTACTAGCAACAACATTTATGGCCCGCAATCCATCTTTCTTCCTGTTCTCTGTCACCTCCAAATTGGTTCCTCGGGTACAAGTTCTCTACAGGCTACACATGCTGTTATCTGAACATTCTGCCTACAAATTTCCTCATGTAAAAAAGCTATAAACCATATATGCCAAATGTAGCAGTGGGGAACTCACAGATCATGACACAAAATATGAATATTGATCTGACTGACAGTGTAGTTAAAGTGAGAGATGACGTGCCAACTCTCAGGGATAATAATGCTAACGAAAACGAAGAAATCGATGTACATTAAATTTGTATCCCATACTACAGTTAACCTACACACATCAACTTAAGTTTTTGAAACAACTCATATAATTTTATATCAACTGAGGTATTACATGTTTTGCACAAGTATCCCATTCTTCAGTTGAGCTATATAGGTCAACTGAAGAATAGGATACTAGGACTCAAACAAGAGATATGCTTAAATGGTTCAAATGGCTCTGACCACTATGGGACTTAACATCCGTGGTCATCAGTCCCCTAGAGCACAGAACTACTTAAACATAACTAACCTAGGGACATCACACACATCCATGCCCGAGGCAGGATTCGAACCTGCGACCGTAGCAGTCGCGCGAGATATGCTTAACATTATTTTCGATTTATGTATGTATGTATGTGATGTATGTTCACCATCTGCTCTCTCTGTCTTGAATCCCTTTGTTTCTGAACACTCGTTTTTGTTGTTAAATCTGTGTAATACATCGTCTCTGGTAAACTCTGACGATATTGCTCAAAGCTGACAGGTTGTATCCCATTCTTCAGTAGTCAGTAATCTTTAGTAATGAGTGTTAAAATATCGCTGCTGGGAGATTTCTCTCTGCGGCAATTTTTTAAAGTGGAAAATAAAGACGAGATCACAGTTGACACTGGCCAAGGGTACGCTATGGCTTTGCATATGCTTCACAACATTTTTTAGTGGAAACCAGAAAGAGGAGGAAGCCCACAAGAGAAACAGAGATAAAACCTTACTTAAGTTGGAAAAGCACAGAAATCTACAACAAGGTGTTTACAACTTTAAAATAATCCACCAGAATGTACAGGGCTTGAGCAAGAAATGTGAACAATTAGATGTTTTTGTAAATGAAACTATGCCTGATGTACTTGGTATTAGTGAACACTGGTTATCTGATGCCAAATTAGAACTTTTAAACCTCTAAACATGGTACTAGCTAATAAGTTTTGCAGATCTTCTATCAGAGGTGGTGGTGTGTCAATGTATGTAAAAATCACATTTGATTTTATTTCTGTAAATGTAGGAAAATATTCATTAGAAGGAACAACTGAATTATGTGCAGCATGTATAAAGGTACAAAATGATGAAATTTATGATATATGTTTATACAGAACGCCAGGAGGAAACTTCGAAGTTTTCTTAACAAGGTTTTGTGACATGATAGGTAATGTTTTTATATCACACCTCAACAAGTTAGTAATTACAGGACATTTCAACATAAATGTATTAGCAGATAAGTTACACACTAGACTATTCAAGTATACTCCACTTGAACATAATGTGAGATACCTGATATACACTGCAACCAGGGAGACTGAAACATGCCAGTCTGCAATATATAACATAATCACTGGTATTCATCTTTATGATCTCACATCTTCTGTTATTATAAGTGCTTTGTCAGACCACTATGCAGCAGAACTAAGTGTACACATAAAAAAAGGTTCCTACACATAGTTGCTATACAACACATCATAGTTATGGAAAATTCTCAAGTGAACTATATTAAATTCTCAACCAAGCGTGCCCATTAATAAAAAAGAGAATTCAGTCACATGCTGTAACTCGAAACTGGATATCAAGTTCAGTCACTGAGGCTAGAGAAAAACTAAGATGGTATGAGTATGCTATGTTAAATGACTTTACCAATAAATAATTAAAAGAAGAGTTCAAAAAGTATCAGAAATACTATGTAGACCTATTAATTTAAGGAAAAACATAAAAATTTTGAAAGTGTCATTCAGAACTCAAATAATATCTCCAAAACATCATGGTCACTAGTAAATAGAGAAATAGGTAAATCTGGGAAACATACTTAACTGAAAATCACTTGGTGATAAACAGCACAATGAAAACTGATAAGAATAAGATAGCAGATCTATTTAAAATTACCTTGCTTCTGTTGGCTCCGACAAACGATCGGCTTAAAAATCATAAATACAAATTCAGAGGAACACCAGTATCAGGAAGTATATTTTTGGACACCAAAAAGTAAAGAAGAAATAATTAAAATAGTGAGTAGCTTAAAGAATTCCCATGCAGCAGGATATGGTGGTCTTAGTATGGATACACTTAAGAAATGTATACATAAAATTGCATCACCTTTATCAACAGTTATCAACTTTCATATGGAAGATGGTCTATTTCCAAACTCGGGAGTTCGAGTCTCAGTCTGGTACACAGTTTTAATCCTACAGAAAGTTTCATATCAGCGCACACTCCGCTGCGGAGTGAAAATCTCATTCTGGTTTCGACCCATTTCTGTTCTTCAAATAATATCCAAACTCTTTGAGAAAGTAATATACATAAGAATCTGGAACTTCCTGGTATGACTTACAAAAAGCATTTGACTGTGTTGATACGACCATATTGCTGGACAAACGGTGGAACTATGGCATTTGAGGCACAGCCCATCATCTGATGAGGTCCTACTTGACAAATAGGGAGCAGTTTGTGTCTATTAGCACTTCAGAGGGAGCATACAAATCAAACACCACTGACATAAATTTTGGTATTCCACAGGGGTCAATATTAGGACCACTTATTTTTATTATTTATGTTAACGATATTCAGTCCATAACAAACCATGCGACAGCTATCTTATATGCGGATGATACCATGTTAATATGCCACAATCCAAGCTATTCACAACTCCAAGTGGAATCCAATACTGCAGCAGGCTTAACTGCAGTATTTTAATGAAAACAAGCTAAACACAAATAAATCTGTCTATGCTGAATTTCATCTTGGGAGGCAAAAAACTCACGAAAACCAAATTTTAATGGGTGATGAATACATTAAAAAACAATACTCGACCAAATTTCTTGGCCTGACACTTGATGCAGAGTTAAACTGGTATAATCATGTAAATGATATTTGCAAAAAGCTATATACCACCATATATGTCCTAAGAAAACTGACATCTTTTTGTAACATCACCACTCTGAGGCAAATATATTTTGCACTATTTGAGTCCCATCTAAGCCATGGTATAGAGCAATGGGGATCCAGCAGTAAAGGTAATATGAAAGGTGTACTTATCTTACAAAAAGAAGGCACTTAGAATTATAGGAAAGAAATGTGCCAGGGAGTCCTGCAGAAATTTGTTTAAAGAATTTAAAATACTAACTGTTCATAACCTGTATGTACTGAAGATAATCATTATGGCAATAAACAGTAACAAAACACCTAATAAAGAAATACACAATCACAACACTAGAGGTAGAGAGAGACCCCACATCATCTCTCATAGAACCACACTTTGTGAGAAAAGTCCTCGCTATATGCAGGCATAAGACTACTGAATGGCTTCCATCCTAATATCTCCAAATTGCCCATTACAAAACTAAAAAAGAAATTAAAATCATGGCTCTTAAACAATACTGTATATTCAATAGATGAGTTTCTAGATCTAGTACACTTGTACAATGGAAGACCATTTATCTAAAAACATATGTGATCTTAAACTGTGTCACTTTTTTTTTTGTAATCAGTTGATGTTGGATCAAAATAAAAATAAAATAAAACAATGGTATTCAAACAGCCTCCTTCAACAGTGGTAGTTACAGAACCGTACTAACTGGGTACCATCGAAATTTACTGTCAAGATTACTGTCCTCACAACGATCAGATGGAATTGGGTCAGCATTTATCATGTTCAGATGTCTCGTCGCAGCGTCTAACGAAGAACGCCCAGCGACAAAAAGCAAGACACCAATCACCCTCATTCCATCAGGTAACAGCTACAGACACAAATGCATCGAAGAAGGCAAAGGCAAGTAAAAGCACAGTGGTAATGTTGAAGGGGATGTAGACATGGTAGATATTGATAATGTCACATACACTGTGGAACTTGTTGACATAGACAGTAACAAGAGGGTAAATGCATTAGATAGAAATGGTAATGGGCAGCCTACTTCCAAAAGTCTGTTAGTCATAAAGACGTGGACAACTCGGTGACCACAACAGTTCCTCCTACTGGAAGTAAAACGTTTATTAGCAACAGCAAATACGTTAGTAAAGATGATATATATCAACCAACAGACATGGGGGCCTATGACATCTTTGTAGAGGGCAAAAATGGTATGTAGGAAAGTACATCTGACGGCCCTTGGAAGAATATAGTTTATAGAAAGTAACAACTTAAGACATGAAATCATTAATATCTCAATTATTGGTAGCAACAGGTACAAAACTGAAACCAAAACTGGGCAGTCCGCAAATAGATTATAGCTCCTTGACGTTTTTCGACAGAAAAAAAAGTTCAAATATGTGTGAATTCCTAAGGGACCAAACAGCTGAGTCATCAGTGCCTAGACTTACATACTACTTAAAATAACTTATGCTAAGAACTACACACACACCCATGCCCGAGGGAGGACTCGAACCTCCGGCAAGAGGCGCTTCGCAATCCGTGCATGGCATCTCAAAAAGCGCAGCCGACAAAAAAAATACGGAAACTTATATCCGTAATTTCCTAACAAACAGACGGGGAGTCATCAATGATGTCAATTCTGCGTTATCCCACCAAAACATCCCTGTTGAAATACAGTCAGAATTTTTACTAACTGACGTACGAAGGTTCACAAAGAGTAATTGAAAATGGAGAAATGAAACTACTACTCACACCAAAATTTGTTGTAACATATAACTTTCCAAATTCCCCAGTGTGTATATTTGTGTAGTATCTGATGCTCTGTTGAACCGTTTGGCCAGTATGTTTTGCAATGTCACAATTATCTTAGGCACTTCCATTTAAGTTCACAGTGTCGAAGTAGTGCTCACTGTGCCAAATGTATGGAAGAACATGACACTTGGCAGTGCTCACATGCCGGAGATCCCAAGTGTTGGCATTGAAACGTAAACAACATTGCTACTAGTCACTGTTACCCAATTTGTCAGCAGCACATGGAAGCTAAGAGCAATGAAGCCGAAAGCGTTTCTTATGCAACCGTCATCTCATCACTGTGACCATCATTTGTGCAGATTACTGCTGGTATTTCTACAAAATGAGAGCTTTCTCCTAGTGCCTGGCCTAAAGTAAATGAGAAACCAGCAGGTTTGAACATAATCTGAGAATATTGCGGCACGGAACAAATAATTTGGGGATATCAAAAGTCTGCTGTGTTACATTATCCTGAACAAGGATTTTACATTATAAAAGCAAATAATAATAATAGATAATAATTCTGACAAACCTACTGAGATGTCTATCAATGTTTGTAGTTATATTGGCAAAAATAATTAATTTTTGAAAATATACTGTAGGTAGATTAAAAATTTACTCACCAAGATTTGGAAATGCGTGAGCTTTCAGAGGCAGTGATTATTTCTTCTGGCAGAAGGGCTGAATGGAAAAGTAGAGGGATGAAGAAAAAGGGCTGGTGAGATAAGGAAATGATTAGAGTTAGAGGAAATTCACCCAGAACTCCAGATCAGGGGGGACTCAGTTGACAGGATGAGAAGGAAAGACTGGCCGTTGGTGCCTGTATCGGACAAGATGTAAAAACCTGGGAACTTAAAGGGTGATAAGCAAGGAAAGATTACTGAAAAACATTGAGAAAGTCAGTAAAAACAATAACTAAGTGTATTATACATGGTAGATGGGTGAGGAGAGCAGGGAACATTAGACAGGTCAGACAATAAAAGATATAGAAAAATAAAAGGGATCAAAGAAAAGGAATAGTTACTGAAAATAAATGTTGAGATGACAGAAATTAACATACATTTAGGCCACGTGGGCGGAGAGAACCAAGCAAATGTTGTCAAGCCAGTACCCACACATGGAGTTCTGAGAAATTGGTGTCAGGAGGGAGAATCCAGATGGTATGTGTGGTGAAATAAGTCACTGGGGTCTTGACTGTCATGCAAGAGCGCCCATGCTTAGGGGCATACCTATCCCACTAGTTCTCAGAGAAAGTAAAGGAAAATTTGAATTACAAAGGTTTTTAACAGGTTTGGAACTGAAACTTTTTTACGGCACTTACAAGTCCCCATTAATCTTCTAAAATATTAAAAATACTCCATACTCCCAGGTCTAGCTCCCACCCTGCCGCAAAATACCATATGAGTGCCCTTGTTGTAATGTTCTGCAGCAGAATACTATGCATCGCCAGTATACATTCTTTATCTGCGCCCATTCAACCTAACTGATAATTTGGTGGTAGCCATAGCAATATAGAAGGCTGAAGAGAGTTTACAAACAGTGGTGTACAGCATGTTGTTTCAGAAGTACTTTCATAGTACCAGGTGATTTTAAATAAAAGGATATATTTCAGGTGTTTATTACATGCAAACATTGCACATGTCACTGGATAGAGGAAGGTTCAAAGTTTTGACACAGCTGCAACATTTTTTGTTTCTAGCAACATGATGGCTACACCATGAGAGAAATAATTTTGTCTGTTGGAGTTTGCACAAAGTCAATCCACTGTTCAAGTTCCGCTGTCGATTAAGCAAGAAACCACCTCTGCGCAAGCAGATTTACGACAGGCATACAAAATTCTTGAAGTTTGTTAAGTATGTGATGGGAAGAGCACTGGTCGGGACACACAGGTCTGCTGAAAATATCACATGGAGTCCTTGGATGTAACAAGATGGGCACGCCAGGAACTTTAAACTTCCTCGAACAATGGTGTGGCATGCTCTGAAATGATGCCTGCATATGAAGCCTTACAGGTCACAGCTACTGCAGCAATTGCATTCTGGCAACCATAATAGAGGCTATGAATTTTGAAATTTAGTTCTCCAGGGTATGTCAGAGGACACTTTCTCTGAATGACTCATCTTTTCAGACAAATTGACATTTCATCTATTGCATAAAGTAAAACACCGAGCGAGGTGGCGCAGTGGTTAGCACACTGGATTCGCATTCGGGAGGACGACGGTTCAATCCCGTCTCCGGCCATCCCGATTTAGGTTTTCCGTGATTTCCCTAAATCGCTTCAGGCAAATGCCGGGATGGTTCCTTTGAAAGGGCACGGCCGATTTCCTTCCCCATTCTTCCCTCATCCGAGCTTGCGCTCCGTCTCTAATGACCTCGTTGTCGACGGGACGTTAAACACTAATCTCCTCCTCCTCCATAAAGTAAACCACCATAATGTAAAAATTTGGGGGTCACAGTATCCTGTTGTTGTCAAACACGAAGAGACTCAGCACAACTGAGAAATTACTATGAATTACTATTATTAATACTTCACAATCAACTGATCACTCTCACTCTTGACTAATCTTCACAGTTGCAATTGCTACAACTGGGATTTTTTACTTATTCATTCTTCAGTCTTAATAATTCTGCTTCTGAATGTAAACTAGCTCCCTATTTGGCAAATAGTCTGTATTTATAATGCTAGGTATCGAAGGTTCTCTATACAGGAAAAAGATAGAATATTGACAAATTTTTCGAACAAATGCCAGACAGAAACATATAAAATATGTTGACACAGACACGTGTGCTACATATGAAAGTACAACTACCCAATAACTCGATTCTGTCGAGTTGACTGACAAAAGGAAAGAATGAATAGCATGCGGGCTGACTGGCGGGGGTGGTGTGGGTGGCAATGCAGGCAGCCCCGCAAGAGGAGGGGGGTTGGGGTGGGGGTGGGGAGCGTGCGCGCTCCGCATGCCTCCTCTAATACGTATCCTGCCAATGCCTTCTGCTCACTTTTCCCTACCCTATGGTTCCTCTATAACATTACCTCAGAGCCAGTTTCATCACGTTCCATCTGGATTCTCTCACCCAACAACAGTTTCTCAAAACCCTGCAGGTGGGAATTGGCTTCAGAACATGTGCTTGGTTCTTGCCACCAACCAGGCCTAAACTTCCATTAATTTCTGTGTTCTCAGCTTTTCTTTTCAGTCGCTGTTCCTTTTCTTCAGTCTTTTATTTTTCTATTCTTTTTCCCTAGTCTGTCTATTTTTTTCCTTTCCCCTTACCCGTCTACCACATATGACGCACTTGGCTTTCCATTTTTATTGACTATTTCACAGCCTTTTTTCAATCAACTCTGTCTTGTTTATGAATGAATCTTCCATCTTTAAGTTCTCAGGTTTTCAAATCTCTGCTGGTGCAGGCACCAAAAGACAGACTTTTCTTCTTATCCCACCCAGTAAGTCTCCCCCGAACCAGGGTCCTGGACAACTTTTCTATAACTCTTCCCATTTCCTAAACCTCACAATCTTTTTCCTTCATCCCTCTTCCTTTCCATTCAACCCTTCTGCCAGAAAAGGAGCCTAGGGCTCCAAAAGCTCGCATGTTTCCACATCTCTGGTGCATTTTCTCCTGTTGCTGCTTGGTGGACAGATTTTTTATCTAAGCATACTGAATAGTGAATGGAAAACTGGAAGCAGCCGACCTCAGAGAAGATCAGTTTGGATTCCGTAGAAATATTGGAACTTGTGAGGCAATACTGACTCTACAACTTATCTTAGAAAGTAAATTAAGGAAAGGCAGACCTACATTTCTAGTGTTTGTATACTTACAGAAAGCTTTTGACAATGTTGACTAGAATACTCTCTTTCAAATTCTGAAGGTGGCAGGGGTCAAATACAGGGAGCGAAAGGCTATTTACAATTTGTACAGAAACCAGATGGCAGTTATAAGAGTCCGGACCATGAAAGGGAAGCAGTGGTTGGCAAGGAGGTGAGACAGGTTTGTAGCCTATCCCTGATGTTATTCAATCTATATACTGAGCAAGCAGTAAAGGAAACTAAAGAAAAATATTGAAGTAGGAATTAAAATCCACGGAGAAGAAATAAAAATTTTGAGGTTTGCCAATGACACCGTAATTCTGTCAAAGACTGCAAAGGACCTGGAAGAGCAGTTGAACAGAATGGACAGTGTCTTGAAAGCAAGATATAAGATGAAAATCAACAAAAGGAAAACACGGATAATGGAATGTAGTCGAATTAAATAAGGTGATGCTGAGGGAATTAGATTAGGAAATGAGACTTAAAGTAGTAAATGCGTTTTGCTACGAGGAAAGCAAAGTAACTGATGATATAAAATGTAGACTGGCAACAGCAAGGAAAATGTTTCAGAAGGAGAGAAATTTGTTAACATCAAGTATAGATTTAAGTGTCAGGAAGTCTTTCCTCAAAGTATTTGTGTTATAACCTTTAATCACCAATAATTGCGTGGATATTCAAACACACTCACTTAGAAACAATAGCTCATTACATGATAACAACTCAGTATCTCTTATTCGACTGCTGTGCTGTGACATGCGGCCGGCGCCATTCGTAGCTAGGTGGCGCTCCCGCGCTCAGCCGAGTTGCGGAGCGCCTCTATCGCCGTTTACGCGTACTGTCATGGCGGCACTGTTGAATGTCGTGGCACTGTCACAACACTTTTCCCCCCTTGAAAAAAAAACACTCACTTCCTTGGAGACATGGACAGTGCGGTGACATCCACGGCCTCTTGTGAGGCCCCGAGAAGATCCCACGGAGGGACACGAGAGTATGATCGAAAATGTCCAGGATGGAAGCTCGTCCGTTGAACGTGCCTCCTGGACGAGATGATGGGTGAAAACTCCGGAGCAGCATCCATAGGTGTCGTGGACCTAGGGGTGTGCTCCAGCGAGATGGGTCCCGGAGAAGGCGGCGTTGCGACTGGGGCCGGTTCCGGCGCACTCAGAAGGGGTAGCGACGTCAGCTGCATCAACACGTACGGTAGATCGGCAGCAGCGACAGGACTGGCTTCTCGGGCTGGTGGAGGCGAAGGATGGGGTGCTGGCACTGGCATGGCCACCACTCGTGGGCGCATCTGGTTGTAATGGCGAACAACCACGCCATCGTCCGTACGTGTTTCACAAAGCCGGCAGCTGCGAAGAGCCTTGACCACCCCTGGAATCCATTTAGGGCAAGATCCATACCCTCGTGCCCACACGTCGGCACCCACCGAGTATTTTCCCGCACTAGGGGACACAGCATAAGGCCTGACAGGGTGAAGCAGGTGCAGTAGAGTGCGCGGTTGGCGGCCATGCAAGAGTTCAGCAGGGCTGCGATCACCCAGAGGCATGAAGCGATAAGAACTCAGAAATTGCATCAGAGCGTCATCTGTGGAAAAATCACTAAGGAATTTTTTCATCTGGCTTTTGAAAGTGCAGACAAGGCGCTCGACCTCCCCATTCGATTGCGGATGGAAGGACGGTGCTGTAACATGATGAATCCCTTGTCCAGTACAAAAATCACGGAAGGCCGCGAAGAGAACTGAGGGCCATTGTCCATGACGATCGTGGATGGAAGACCATCTAGCGCAAAGATTTTGGACAAAGCCAGCGTCGTCGCCGCAGTGATGGGCGACGGACATCGAACAACAAACGGAAACTTTGGGAAGGCGTCAATCAACAGTAGCCAATAAGTACCGAGGAAGGGGCCGGCAAAGTCAGCGTGCACCCGTTCCCATGGCTGCGCCTGATCAGGCCACGGAGAGGGCAATGTACGAGGTGCAGCCAGTTGATGAGCACACTGACCACACGCAGCGACCATGTGGGCAATGTCCGAATCAATACCGGGCCAATAAACGCGCCTGCGGGCCAGGGACTTAGTCCGAGAAATCCCCCAATGGCTCTCATGCAATAGTTTGAGAACATCTTTGCAAAGAGAGGCTGGCACCACGACCCGTGGAGATGCGCCATCCGTGGCCAGAAGAACAACACCATCACGAACAGACAGACGAAGGCGCAAGGCATGGTAGTTGCGAAGGGGATCCGATGCCTGGCCCTTGGTCCTGTCCGGCCAACCCCGTTGAACAAAACCGATCACCTGACGCAGGACCGGGTCCTGCGCAGTAGCCGACGCGACCTGCGAACCTGTAAGTGGAAAACCCTCGACCGCACGACGTTCTTCCTCATCAATGTGGAAACAGAGTAGTTCATAACGATCGAAAACCGGGTCGGGGCCCATCGGCAATCGCGACAATGCATCAGCGTTGGCGTGCTAGGGTGTCGGGCGATAGTGAATCTCATAGTGAAAACGAGACAAGTATAAGGCTCAACGTTGCAGGCGGTGAGCTGCCTTATCCGGAAGCGATGCCGATGGGCTGAACAGAGAGACCAGCGGCTTGTGGTCGGTGATGAGGTGAAACTTAGAACCATACAAAAAACGCTGAACTTTTTTAGTGCATAAATGATAGCAAGCACCTCCTTTTCGATTTGAGAGTAACGCCGTTGCGCATCGTTGAGGGTCTTGGAAGCATAGGCGATGGGTCGTTCTGACCCATCTTCATACCGATGGGCGAGAACAGCCCCTAGGCCATACTATGACGCGTCAGTCGCCAGAACCAAGTGCTGACCCAGACGGAATGTGGCAAGACAAGGCACCGACTGCAAATGAGCCTTCAGGCGGACAAAAGCCTGCTCACACTCGGCGGACCAACAGAAAGGGACGTTTTTGCGCAACAGCTGATGCAGAGGATGAGCTACCGCCGCCCCGGATGGAATGAATTTGTGATAATAAGCAATCTTGCCTAGAAACGCCTGAAGTTCTTTGACCGTAGACACCCGGGGTAGAGCGTTGATGGCCGCAACGTGCTGATGTAGAGGACGTATACCCTCACGGGACAAGTGGAAACCAAGATACACAATGGAGGGTTGGAAGAACTGTGACTTGTCCAGATTGCACCTCAACCCAGCCGAATGCAAAACCCGAAACAGGGAACGCAAATTGCGAAGGTGCTCCTCAGTGGAGGCCCCCGTGACAACAATGTCATCCAGATAGTTTATGCAGCCGGGTACGGAAGCCGTGAGCTGTTCCAAAAACCGCTGAAAAATGGCCGGCACGCTAGCGACGCCAAATGGTAACCGCTGGTACTGATACAACCCACAAGGAGTGTTGATGACGAGAAATTCCTTGGAAGAAGCATCCAACGGCAACTGATGGTATGCCTCCGATAAGTCAAGTTTGGGAAAGAACTGGCCCCCAGCGAGCTTGGTAAATAACTCCTCAGGACGGGGAAGAGGATAAGTGTCAATGAGGCTCTGAGCGTTGACAGTGGCCTTAAAATCACCACACAATCGCAGACTCCCGTTTGGTTTAGAAACCACCACGATTGGCGATGCCCATTTGCTGGAGGTAACAGGAAGGAGAATCCCTGAAGCTGTTAAGCTGTCTATCTCAGTCTTGACAGGTGCACGCAACACCACCGGAATAGGGCGTGCCCGGAAAAACTTAGGGTGAGCTGTAGGTTTAAGAGTAATGTGGGCTTCAAAATCCTTGGCACGACCCAGACCAGCAGAGAACACGGACGAAAACTCACAACACAATCCATCCAGCTGTTGATACGGAATATCCTCAGATATGAGGTGCACATCATCATCAATGGAGAACCCGAACAACTGGAAAGCATCATAACCGAACAGGTTTTCAGTGCCCGCATGATCCACCACATAAAACGTGAGGGGCCTAACAACAGACTTGTAGGCAGTGGAAGCATCAAACTGGCCAATGATAGGAATTTTCTGTTTATTATAAGTTCTCAGATTTCACGTAACTGGAGACAAGGGAGGGGAGCCCAACTCCAAATACGTGCAAGAATTAATGAGAATTACTGCAGAGCCAGTGTCCACTTGTATGCGAATGTCTTTATCCAGAAAATGAACAGTAACAAACAACTTATTTGTTTGAGAAAGCACACAGTTAACATCTATGTCCAATGCCTCGTCCTCGTCGACAGGAACTTTAGGGGACTGACACACAGAAGCAATGTGGTCTTTTTTCCTACATGAATTACACGTGGCCCAACATTTGGGACACGCGGCCCTGTCATGCTGTACGAAACAACGTGGACAAGAAGGAAGGGCGGAACGAACCTGCTTCTGTGGTTGCTGTTTTCGCTGTGAGCGTTGCGGCCCAACGCGACGTTGTTTACGCGTGTGAACCGCCGCCACATCTTTGTTCTCCTGTGAAACAGGCAAATTGTCCATGTCGAAAGTTGACTGTACACCGCCTACATCACACCACGCGTCTATTTGCGCGCCAGCAGCGTGAGACACTTCAAAGGATTGAGCGATGCTTAGAACTTCCGACAACGACGGGTTTGGCAGTTGTAGGGCACGTTGCCGAACTTCTTTATCAGGAGCAAGCCGTAGAATAGCATCCCTAACCAATGAATCAGCATAAGACTCATGATGAGTGTCCGTGACAAACTGACATTTCCTACTCAGACCGTGTAGTTCTGCCGCCCAAGCCCGGTAAGATTGATGGGGCTGTTTACGACACCGGTAGAACGCCACGTGGGCGGCAACGACATGGGTGTTTTTGTGGTAATAGTTAGACAATAAGTCACACATTTCTTGGAAGGACAGAGAGGCAGGTTCCCCCAAAGGGGCTAACTGAGATAGCAGCTGATAGATCTGTGGGGAAATCCAAGATAGAAATAACGACTTACACATAGGAGCGTCGACAACGCCGAAAGCCAAGAAGTGTTGCCGCAAACGCTTCTCATAATCCTGCCAATCTTCACCGGCCCCGTTGTAAGGAGGGCATGGAGGCAGAGAAGAGGAAGACAGACGATGAGGAAGCGACGTCGACAACGCCTGAATAGCAGCCGTCAGCTGTGTTTGTTGTTCAATGAGCGCTTGCATAAGCTGTTCCATGTCTGCCCCATCACGAACACACAAATCCACAACGCAGTGAAAATATCCGACCTCATCGCCAAAAAGTGTTATAACCTTTAATCACCAATAATTGCGTGGATATTCAAACACACTCACTTAGAAACAATAGCTTGTTACATGATAACAACTCAGTATCTCTTATTCGACTGCCGTGCCGTGACATGCGGCCGGTGCTGTTCGTGGCTAGGTGGCGCTCCCGCGCTCAGCCGAGTTGTGGAGCGCCTCTATCGCTGTTTGCGCGTACTGTCATGGCGGCACTGTTAAATGTCGTGGCACTGTCACAACAATTTGTACGGCGTGCGACCATGTATGGATGTGAAACATAGACGATATATAGTTTAGACAAGAAGAGAACAGAAGCTTTCAAAATGTGGAGCTACAGAAGGATGTTGAAGATTAGATGGGTAGATCACGTAACTAATGAGGAGGTACTGAATAGAATTGGGCACAACTTGACTAGAAGAAGGGATCAGTTGGTTGGACATGTTCTGAGGCATCAAGAGATCACCAGTTTAGTACCAGAGGGCAGCGTGGAGGGTAAAAATTGTAGAGGGAGACCAAGAGATGAATATACTAAACAGATTCAGAAGGACATAGGTTGCACTAGGTACTTGGAGATGAAGAACCTTGCACAGGATAGAGTAGCATGGAGAGCTCCATCAAACCAGTCTCTGAACTGAAGACCACAACAACAACATTGAATATGTTTGTAGCTAGCATGTTATAGAAGAAGATGTATGTCATTTCTGTGAACTACAAACTTCTATGTGAAATTTAATCATCATAGCTCTCTTAGCATTCAGGGCACTCCCAAACGGTATCCACATAAGCATTGTATAAACACAAACAAGAATATTAATGCAGATCTACACTTGTGTCCAAAAGTAATGGAGGTGAAGAGAGATTATGATTTAACTTCTTGTTCATGAAGCATTTGTCTCAGGTGAAGCACGGGCTAGGTTAGGGCTAACAAATGAGAGATACATTTCTCATGCAAAATATTTTGACATTTACCTTACAATTTCGGGAAACCATCAGTTCAATCTATGCAATAACATTGTCTGCCCCTATTTCACCCTTTTTCCAACTCCTTGCCCCATAACTAATATCCCTGCAATATACCTTGATGCAAGATCTGCCCCACTCATCCTCCCACTACCACCTACTCCACTCCTGTCAAAGGCATCTCCAACCCCATCAAAGGCAGGGTCACATATTGCTCCCTACCTGTTGTCCCATGGCTCATATCCTTGCAATAGACCTAGGTGCAAACCTGTCTACATCTACATGTGTAGGCTGCAAATCACACTTAAGTGACTGGCAGAGGGTTCATAGAGCCACCTTCTCAATAACACACCATAATTTCACTGTCAAACAGCATGTGGGAAAAAAACATCTAAACCTTTCTGTGTGAGCTCTGGTTTCCCTTATTGTATTATGATGACCGTTTCTCCCTGTGTAGGTCGCCATCAACAAAATATTTTTGCATTCAAGGGATAAAGTTGGTGATTGAAATTTCATGATAAGATCTTGCCACAATGAGAACCATTTATAATGGATCAGGTCAGAAACACTTGCCTTTCAATCATGTCCAACCCAATCCTTTGTCATTTCTATGACACTCTCTCCCCTATTTCTCGATAATACAGAATGTACTGAGCTTCTTTGAACTTTCTCGATATACTCCATTAATTCTATCTGTTAAGGATCCCCGATCGCGAACTAGTACTCAGAAAGAGGACGGACAAGCATAGTGTAGGAAATCTCTTTAGTAGATCTGCTGCATCTTCTAAGTGTTCTGCCAATAAATCACAGTCTTGGGTTCGCCTTCCCCACAACAATTTCTATGTTTATTTCCTATTTAAGTTGTCCATAATTGTAATTCCTAGGTATTTAACTGAACTTATGGCCTTTAGATTTGATTGATTTATCATGTACCTGAAGTTTAATGGATTCCTTTTAGCACTTATGTGGATGCCCTTCACACTTTTCAATACTTAGGATCAATTTCCAATTTTTGCACCACACAGATATCTTTTCTAAATTATTCTGCAATTTTCTTTGATCTTCTGAAGACTTTACTAGATAATAAACAACATCATCAGCTGCAAACAACCTGAGACAACTGCTTAGATTGTCTCTTAAATCATTGGTAAAGATAAGGAACAGCAGTGGGCCTATAACACTACCTTGGGGAACATCAGAAATTGCTTCTGTTTTACTCTATGACTTTCCATCAGTTACTACGAACTGTGACCTCTCCCACAGAAAATCATAAATCCAGTTGCATAATTGAGACAATTTTCCATACGCACAAGCCACTTAGGAGTTACAGTGTCAAAAGCCTTCTGGAAATCTAGAAATACAGAATCAATTCGAAATCCCTTGTCAATAGCATTCAACACTTTGTGTGAGTAAAAGGCTAGCTTGTTTCAAGAATGATGTTTTCTAAACCTTTGCTGATTGTGTGTCTACAGGCCATTCCCTATGAGGTAATTCATAATGTTCAGAAACAAGATATGTACCAAAATCCTGCTGCATATCGACATTACTGATATGGGCCTGTAATTTAGTGGATTACTCCTATTGCCTTTCTTGAATATTGGTGTGATCACCAATATTCAAGAAAGGCAGTAGGAGTAATCCACTAAATTACAGGCCCATATCAGTAATTTCATAGTTACTCATGTTGGAAGCGGAAGCTGTTCTTGATTGGAATTCTAGAATATTCACTTCATTTTCTTTGGTGAAGGAATTTCAGAAGGATATAAAGAAATGGCTCTGAGCATTATGGGACTTAACTTCTGAGGTCATCAGTCCCCTAGAACTTAGAACTACTTAAACCTAACTAACCTAAGGATATCACACACACCCATGCCCGAGGCAGGATTTGAACCTGCGACCGTAGCGGTCGCGCGGTTCCAGACTGTAGTGTCTAGAACCGCTCGGCCACCCCGGCCGGCCTCAGGAGGATAAATTTAGTAACTCTGCATTAACAGCTCTGTCATTGATAGTATTCTTACTGCTATCACGCAGAGAAGGCACTGATTTCGTTTTGCCACAAGTATACTTTACAGGCAACCAGAATCTCTTTGGATTTTCTGCCACGTTTTGAGACAAAGTTTCATTGTGGAAACTATTATAAACATCTTGGATTGAAGTCCATGCTAAATTTCAAGCTTCTGTGAAATATTGGCAATCTTGAGGACTTTGCATTCATTTAAATTTGGCATGCATTTTCGTTGTTTTTGCAACAGTGTTCTGATCTGTTTCGTATACGAGAGGTTATCAGCACCATGTTTAGTTAATTTATTTAGTATAGATCTCTCAATTGCTACCAATATTATTTCTTTGAATTCAAGCCACATTTGGTCTACACTTACATTGTTAGTTTGGAAGGAGGGGAGATTGTCTCTCAGGAAGGCATCAAGTGAATCATATGTTTTTTTTTTTTTTTTTTTTTTTTTTTTTTAATAGGTGTCATTTATTTTTTGAATATTTGGGGTTATAGTATTCAGTCTCACTACGAGAACCCTGTGTTCACTAATCCCTGTATCCATTTTAATGCTCATTATTAGCCCAGGATTATTTATTGCTAAGAGGTCAAGTGTGTTTTCACAACCAATTCCTACTTCAGTGGGCTTGTTAACTAACTGCTTGAAATAATTTTCAGAGAATGTGTTTGACACAATTTCAAATGATTTTTATGCATACCTCCAGATTTAAACATGCATTTTCACCAAAACATTGAGGGTAAATTGAAGTCACCACCAACTGTAATTGTATGAGTCAGGTACATGTTTGAAACTAGCCTCAAATTTTCCTTGAATCTTTCAGCAATTGTATCATCTGAATTGGGAGGTCAGTAAAAGGATGCAATTATTATTTTATTCCCATTGCCAAGAATGACCTACTTCTAACAGCAACACGTCTGTCACTGCCAGCTGTGTCTAGCTTATTGTTTCTGAACACCATTACATCCTTCACAAAAATTTTGGCTAAGCGTATCTCTGGCTTTAGCCAGCTTTGAGTGCCAATAACGAGATGAGCATCAGTGCTTTCTAATAGCGCTTGGAGCTCTGGTACTCTCCCAACACAGCTATGGCAGTTTACAATTGTTATACCAACGGTTCCTAGATCTACATTCTTCCCGTGTTCAACCTGCATCTTTTGAGACTGAAGTCCTCTTTATGTTTCTTCAAGACCATCTAACAGAAGAAATTGCCCAGTCCAAGCCACACAGCCCCTGCTACCCGTGTAGCCACCTCCTGTGTGTAATGGACTCCTGACCTGTTTAGTGGAACTTGAAAGCTCACCATCCTATGGCGAAAGTCGAGGAATCTTGCAATCTACATGGTCGCAGAACTGTCTGAGCCTCTGATTCAGATCCTCCACTTGACTCTGTACCAGAGGTCAGAAATTGGTCCTGTTGACTATGCTGCAAATGGTGATCTCTGCTTTTATCTCACAAGCTAGACTGGCAACCTTTACCACTTCTGACAGCCACTCGAAAACAGAGAAAATCTCTGATCCAAAGTGACACACATCATTGGTACCAACGTGAGCCACCACATGCTGTTGGGTGCAACCTGTGCTTTTCATGGCATCTGGAAGGACCCAATCCATGTTTGGAATGACTCCACACGGTATGCACATGAAGTGCACATTGGCTTTCCTCCTCCCCTTGATAGCAGTGTCCAGGCCACATAACATGCCTAACACTGGAGTTCACAACTACCAATAATCCCAACCTCTGTACTGTCTGCCCCTGGTAGCTGAGTGGCCAGCGTGACGGAATGTCATACCTAGCAGCTCGGGTTCAATTCCCAGCTGGGTTGGAGATTTTCTCCACTCAGGGACTGGGTGTTATGTTGTCCTTATCATCATCATCATCATCATCATCATCATCATCATAATCATCATAATTTCATCCCCATCAACACGCAAGTCACCGACGTGGCGTCAACTCGAAAGACTTTCACCAGGCTAGTGGTGTACCAAATGGGAGGCCTAGCTTTCCATTTACCTCTGTACTTGCCCATATCTTGCAGGCTGAAACAGGACAAGCAACTGCATCTGTCTAAGTGACATGTCAGCCACAGAGAGCACCTGGAACCTGTTTGTCAAACTAACCAGGGTGTTTCTATGTTTTCCCCACAGCATGATCTATAAACTCATTCCGATTTAAGTTATGCTTAATTGTAGTCCCTAAGCAATCAATTGAATTCACAGCCTTTAGATTTATGTAATTTATCATGTAACCAAAATTTAGTGGAATCTGATGACTGTATTGGACAGTAAATAGCATCATCATTTGCAACAATCTAATGTTGCTCAGATTGTTTCCTAAACCGTCTACAGGGTGCGTCAAAAAAATGTATACATACTTTGAAGTTTCATAGAAAATTTATTTCCCGTTCTACAATGTTAAATTTCTGGAAATGGAAAGCTTAAAGTCCAGTTTGAAAAATAAATGTACTTTGCAAATGTGATTAATGTTCAAACTGGTGGCCTTCAGCATCAGTACATTTCTGAGCATGAGTCACCACTGATCCCGTACATCGTACCAAAGTGCCCAATGAGATTTCTGCGCACACTGCCTGAATCTCATTCCAAAGTGTGTCCAGGTTATGTGGTTTACGTTTGTACACCTCATCTTTTACTGTGCCCAATAAGAAGAAATTCAATGGCGTGAGGTCTGGAGAGCATGCAGGAAACTCGATTCCCTTGCGTCCTATCCACTGGCCTGGCACACTGTGATCCAGGTATGCTCGTACGTCCCTTTTCTTGTTGGAAATAAAACTCATCATTACCGTATAATGCACGAATGGCAGGGAATATGGAGTCAGCAAGCATTGTTAGGTACGTTTCTCCAGTAACAGTACCTTCAAAGCAGAAAGGCCCAATGAGTCCCCTTGCAGACAAACCACACCACACATTTACACCAGGCAAATTCACAGCCTTTTCAACTGTAATGTGAGGATTATCTTCAGCCCAGTACACACAATTGTGCCTATTGACAGTTCCATTGAGTTTGAATTGGGCTTCATCCGACCAAATTATGCTACAAATAAATCCCGGTTCACATCTCACCATCTCCTGAACCCATTCACAAAATTCTAACCTTCAATCTGGATCATCGTAACTTAGCTGTTGCACCAGCCTTGGAGTGTACACACGAAACTTGCCTTTCTTCAGAATGCGTAGCACACTACTAGGACTTACATTACTCTCACGCGCTGCTTGCCTTGAAGATTTTTGAGACGAACATTGAAACAGTTCCAAGACCGCAGTTGTGGAATCATCACTTGTAGCTGTACAAGGTCGCCCTGATCGACCTTTATGCACATCACACACTGTTCCATGAATTTCGAATTTGTCTCATAGACGTGTAATTGTTAACCATGAAGGTGGTTCTATACCATACTCACTTCTCCACTGTCTTCGAACTGCAGCTACATTCTCAGACTTCCCGTACCACTTAAATACCTGCTTTCGCGCTTCAAAGCTCAAACGCACATCCGCCATGTTGCAGTTACTTCCTTGCCACTGCTGCCACCTGTTGAAGAAACGTAACATTACTTTCTCACAGATATTTAACCTTGTAGAATGGGAAATGAATTGTCTATGACAGTTCAAAGTGTGTATACATTTTTTTGACGCACCCTGTATATACATTAGGAACAGCAGAGGTTCTACAGTGCTTCTTTGGGCAATGCCAAGTATTACTTCTGTTTTACTCAATGATTTTCTGTCAGTTACTATAAATTGTGACCTTACTGATAGGATACCATCAATCCAGCCACACCAACTGAGATGATACTCCAGGGTACGCAATATGACTACAAGTCACTTGTGAGGGATGATGCAAAGCTTTCTGGAAATCTAGAAATATGGAATCAATTTGACATCACCTGTTGGTAGTACTCATTACTTCATGCGAATAAAGAGCTAGTTGTGTTTTGTATGAATGATATTTTCTGAAACCACGCTGACTATTTATCAATAAATCATAATGTTCAAACAAAGTATATCTTCCAAAATTCTACTGCAAATCATCATTAGTGAAATGGGCCTGTAATTCAGTGGATCACTCCTGTTTACTTTCCTGAGTATTGGTGTGACCCATGCTACTTTCCACTCTTTAGGTATGGATCTTTCATCGAGTGAGCAGTTGTATACGATTGTAGAGTATAGAGCTATTGTATCAGCATAACTGGTATGCAATCTGGAAGGAGGGGCTTGCCTTTATTATGTGATTTAAGCGACTTTGCTAAACCAAGGATATCTTTGTGTAATCATGTCGGCAGCTGTTCTCGATCCAAACTCTAGAACATTCACTTCATCTTCTTTGGTGAAGCAATTTTGGAAAAGTGTGTCTAGTAGCTCCGCTTCAGTGGCACTGTCATTGGTCAAATTACCATCGCTATTGCACAGTTAAGGTACTGATGGTGTCTCGTACTGGTGTACTTAAATACAACCAGAATCTCTTGGGATTTTCTGCCTGATTTTGAGGTACGTTGTGGAAACTATTAAAAGCATCTCACATTGAAGTCAGTACTAAATTTCAAGCTTCACCAAAATGTCAACAATCTTGGAGATTGTGTGTTCTTTTAAATTTTGCATTTTTTTCATTGCTTCTGCATCAACGTTCTGAGCTGTTTTATATGCCATGTGGGATCAGTTCCATTTCTTATTAATTTATTTTGTATGTATCTCTCAATTGCCATCAATACTATTTCTTCCACTTTAACCCATATCTGAAATATGTTTACATTGTCAATATGGAAGGAGTGGAGACTGTCTCTTAAGAAAGTGTCAACCACATTTTACCTCCTTTTCTTAAATGGATATACGTTGCATTTATTTTTGGTTGATTTGGATGTTACAGTATTCAGTCTTGTTATGACCTTGTGGTCACTAATCCCTGTATCTGACATGATGCTCACTATTTGCTCAGGGTAATTTGTTGCTACAAGGTCAAGTACGTTTTCACAGCCATTTACACTTCAAGTGGACCCCTCAACTGTTCAAAATAATTTTTGAAGAAAGCATTCAGTACAATTTTGGAAGATGTTCTATGCCTACTGCTGACTTTAAACATGTATTTTCACCAACATATTGGGGGTAGATAGAAGTTACCACCTGTTACAATTGTATGCAGAGGGTACCTATCTGAAAAGAGACTAAAGTTTTCTGTGAACTGTTCAATAACTGTATCATCTGAGTTGAGGGAGTCAGTTGTAGGAACCAATTATTGATTTAGTCTAGTTGTAAAGATAACCTCTACCCATACTAAATCATAGGAACTACTGTTTCAATTTCACTACAAGGTAAACCACTTCTAACAGCTATAGGCACTCAACCAGCAACTGTATTTTATCTGTCCTTCCTGAACGCAATTAGGTCCACTGCAAAATTTTTGGCTTAACTTATCTCTGCCTTTAATAAGCGTTCAGTACCTACAACAATTTCAGCTTCAGTGCTTTCCAGTAGTGCTTGGAGCTCTAATTCTTTCCCATCACAGCTATGACAATTTACAACTACAGAGTCACCACAGAGTCCCCTTACTCCCATACATATTACACAGATGAGAATGAATTGTTGTCTCTTACTGTTGCATGTGCTCGTGAGTCCACTTACTCGTGGAGGAATGGATAGTAATGAGCATGTGGGCTCATGAACGACCCTATACAGGAAAATCAACAAGCTATTCAGTGTGATTTCACTGTAAGTTTCAGAAACATTTTGCACGAAAATCAACAACTTTACAGTGGGAGAAAAAGCTCTTTGCAACTGGTTGCTTAGAAGATAAGCCCCACTCAGGACATCCACTAACACAACTGGAAACAGGTGTGGAGGCTGCAGTGTATGTCCAACGTTCGCCAGGAAAGTTCATTTGTAAGCAGTCACAAGAATTGGGAGTTCCCCACTCAATTTTTTTTTTTTTTTTTTTTTTTGGAGTAAAGAATTCCCACGTTTTTTTTATGAAGAACTTTAATTCAACCCACCATATGTCATGATCTGGGCTGCAGTTCTGCAACCCTCTTAGTGGTTACATATTTCTTTGATGACGCTGTGAAACACGTTGTGTGTCTCTCACCATTTATATGATTGTTTTATTCCACATCTGGAAGATGCTCAGATGTCTGGTTCCAGCCCATTATTCTACTGTAGTTAGAGAATCTGTCAATGAGGCATCTCCTGATAAATGGATTGGACATGGTTCTGTCTACTTGCCTGCACATTTGGAGTGACCACCAGAAAGTCCTACTGTCACTTTGCAACAATACATTATCGGATTTCATTAAACAGAAAGTTGTTTGCCACACGTTATGAGGCAACTGTTGAACTTGGGATGATGTTTGATGTGCATTTACTGCCATCATACCAACAATGAAAAGGAGATTTTCACATTGTACATGGAGGAGAATCACATTCAGTTATGAAAACAATGATGTACTTGTAGATACTCTGGGATAATTAGTAAAGAATAGCCATACTACCTCAAAGTTATCTTTTGCCAGAATCTCATTTTAATACAATATTACCATATATGAATATGTGGACACTCAGTATGGGGTAATGGGGCTTTGTGATCACTGTGTACAATACCAATTGTTGCTAGGTCTACCCTCATCCTGCGATTGTCCTGCACCCTTTTAGACTGAGGCACTTTCTGTAATTTCTTGAGACTCTCTAATCTAAAAACCTAGATCATTCCACATGGCCTCCACTACCCATGTAGTCACTTCTTGAGTGTAATGAATTCCTGACCTATTAAGCAAAACCTGAAAACCCATTCTATGGCGTAAATCTGCACCCTAAATAGATGCAAAATTGTCTGAGCCTCTGATTCTGACCCTCCACTCAGTTCTGTGCCAAAGGTTTTCAGCCCATCCTGTTGACGACACTTGACATCATTTGTAAGCAGTCTTTGCCACTTTGTACAGCTGAATGAAACTAGAGAGAATCTCTTCCAGTCCAAAGTGACATACATTGTTAGCACTGATTTGAGTGGCTACCTGCAGCTAGGTGCACCCTGCAGTTGATATGGCATCCACAAGCATCAGTTTCACATCTAGGATGACCCACTGGTATGCACACGAAGTGCACTTTGGGCTTTCCCCCAACCTTGACAGCCATATCCCAAATGAGCCACCCCATTATGCACCAACAATGGAACTCCAAACTACAAGTAAACCAAATCTATTGGACTGCCTAGATCTTGTGGGCCAAAAGGCTTCCTCTGAAATTGACATATAAGTTTTATATCTACATCAACTAAACATTTTGACAGACTTTGTGGAGAAGGAGAATCGAAAAATGTTGGTGTTTACTGAAATCATGCAAAAAAGGAAGAGGAAAGGATACACACTATTTGGAGTGATGGACAAGAGGCCAAAAATGGAATGAATGCAAAAGAAAAACCAACCCTAGAAGAATGTGTGGAAGCAGTAGAAGACATAAGTAAGAGGATGAAGAAGATTCAAATGAGGCCTTTATCGAAGTACAGAAGTATGTGCACCACAGACAGGAAATAAAGAGGAAACATTGAGGAATTCCTAAGAAATTAGAGAATTAACTTATGGATGTGGAAGCAATAACAACGGGGACCTTAACTATACAGGTGGGAAATGAAAAATTAGGGAAGGAAGTGAGGATTTATATGTACAGATATGGGAAGAAAAATGAGTAAGGAGAAAAAATGGCTGATTATTGTGAAAGAAATGGTTTGATTGTGAGCAACTTGTTGTTCAGGAAGATAACAGCCAAAAGATAACAAGACCTGGCTGGGCAGAGAGAAGTACAACAGTGTTCAATGGCTACTTTCTGGTGGAAAAGCACAATCAGACTGTTAATGGGTGTAACTGTGTTCCCAGGAGAAGCTTTTGATATAAACTGTCCAGCAGTGGTGCAAAGATGAGGATCGGTAAAATGGAAGAAATTAAGGCAAAAAAGGAGACGAAATGAAAGACAGGAAAACAGAAGAAAATTCAGAGAGTTACTTCTTGTATCCATGGTCCCAACCGAATAGCGTGCGCACCCTGCCATCGCATTGCTTGCCACAGTTTCCCGTCGCGACCGCCGGTGGCACATGGCATTGCCGCCAACCGAAGACGTCGCGCCATTGCTGAGTTGGGCCTACAGCGCCCTCTGGCTACACGATATAACAGGAGCGCTGGCCCCGAGTCAGGGGGTCTTGCAGACCGCTCGTTGCAGTCGTCAGTGCCATCGTTCGTTGTCTAGTTAGCTAGCTCGCTGTGTGATTCAGTATTGTATAACGACTTAGGCCACGAATCAGGAATATTATTTGGACACTAATTGGAACGGTATCTACGGTACACTCTTCGCTGTCAATAAAGCTAAGTAACTGTTTTATACTAGCTGGCACTTATTTGTCACTAATCGTTTTCCTGCCACCAGATTTTAGTCATAACCTGGTCACGTCCTACTCCTTATCCAAATTATGGTTGCCACGCCCAGGCAGCCATAAAAGTGGCGACGAGGATTTAGGTATTGCTGAGCAGTGGGCAGACTCTGCCTCCCGCCGCCGTTGTCGATCCTGCTCGCCTCAACGTTTGCTATCTCTTGTGAACTGTTTGCTAATTGCTTCTTGCTTGCGGCTAACCAAAACTAACCTAATTTCTTGTGGACATTTTCGGATTTCAGTGTGGAGCACTTCGCACCTTTGTTTCGTTTATTGGTATCTTGTTCTGAACAGTTGCATTGTACCAACACGGCTACTCCCATGCCTTCACACCAGGCTCCTCCCAATCCGGTGCAAGCGTCTACTACCTCCACAGTCACTCTTGAACAGATTTTGCTTTTGCAGGCGCAGCAGATGACTCAACTTTTGTCCAGTGTGCAGCAACTAATAACAGCGGAGCAGCAATCAACGACGCCTGCTGCAATCAGCCCCATGGATCGACTAACCTGCATGCCACTGTTCAGAGCCTTCAATCAGGATGAAGAAAAATGGAATGAATATCTAGCTCCATTCGAGGCACACATGGCGGCTCACCAGCACCCAGGTCAGCTAAAACTTGCTTTTCTATTGGCCTCCGCGGGTGTTAAACTATACCGACTCTTAGAAAAGTTGTTTCTGGCCTTCCGCCCATAACTTTTGCAATACAAACAGTGCATTAAGGCTGTGTCACAATACTTTGATTCTCAAACCCAGTTGGGTCACACCTACAAACAGTAGATTACCGACCTCAAAGAATTAACTCATGATTGTCGATTTACGTGTGACTGTGATAAACTTTTTGCAGACACTATGATTTGTGATGCCATCACTCAGAACGTGCAGGACGTACATGTTAGGGAGCAGATATTGCGGATCCCCGATCCCTCCCTCGTCACTATCTTGAAACGTAGAGATGCGTGTGAAAACGCACAAAACAGTTTCGACTTGCCATCCGTTTGTCGTGTGTCAAACGACCCTAGTGTGCGACAGACCGACCGTCGTAGGGAAAAGTTGCCACACACACCGCAGGTACACAAACGGCATGGCGGCAGTAGCTTGCATTCCTGCCAACAGCCTTTGTGTCAAAACAAACAATTCCCTTCCTTGCGGGCGCCTTTGAAATCATGCCCACAGTGTAATATGCATCACAAATGCGAACATTGTCCATCGTGTAACTATTCTTGCTACATGTGTGGGAAGACTGGACACGTGCAATCCGTGTGCCAACAGCGTAAACTGAATACATTTGCTCCTCGTGCTTCTGGACACGCACATTCAGTCCATGTTATTGGCTCTACCGTCAACAGTGTTGAAAACAGTGTTTTAGCTAGTGACTAGTTCCGCAGTGTCAATGTAGTTAATAGTGGTAGTGCGTTGCCACCCTCTGTGCACCGACGGGCTCACAAATTGTACATTGACTTGCTCCTGGCTTCGCATCATGTGAAAATTCAATTGGACATGGGCTCTGCCGTTACACTGACTAACAGCCATGTGTATGAACTGCTAGGAAAGCCTACACTTGCAAATCCCTCTTCTCCGCTAACGGTGTATAGTAGTGAGAGTATTTCAGTTCTCGACACATGTAGTTTGCTAGTACAATACCATAACGTGACCAGGACAATTCAGTTGCGTGTTGTAGCCGCACACTCATGCATAAACAATTTTGGACTGGACTGCTTTGATTTGTTCGGACTCAGCATTCAAAACAATGTGTTAGCAATTAGTGATTGTCCTACTACTGATGCTGTTGGCCCCCTCTGTGATGAGTCCCCTGAATTGTTTAGTGGTGGCTTGGGCTGCGTCCGTGACTATGTTGCGCACGTCACGCTCAAGGCAAGCGCCCGGCCACATTTTTGCATAGCATGATCAGTGCCTCACGCATTGCGTGATCAAGTTGCAGCCGAACTCTGTTCCTTGCAAAATGAGGGGGTGATTGTGCCCGTTAGTGCTAGTCAGTGGGCCTCCCCATAAGTTGTGCTGACAAAGCCCAAGGGTTCCTTGCATCTGTGTGTGGACTTCAAGAGTACAGTGAATCCACAAACGATTGCGGATAGCTATCCTCTCCCTCGCCCAGAGGGATTGATGGACAAATTAGGCATGGGCAGATACTATTCCAAGATTGACTTGCGGGACGCGTATTTGCAAATTCCTTTAGATAAACCATCCCAAGACATTTTTGTGATCAACATTCACTTGGGTCTTTATAAGTATTTACGCCTCCCCTTTGGCAGCTCATCAGCTCATGCTATTTTTCAGCGCTACTTGTCGCAACTGACTGCCAAAGTCCCTTTTTGCACCAATTATCTGGACGACATCATAGTTGTCGGTCGTACTGCAGATGAACACCTGCAGAATTTGTGTCGCCTATTTTCGGTGTTGTTGAAGGCAGGCCTCAAAGTGAACAAAGACAAATGTGTGTTTTTTCGTACAGAAATAGAATGTTTGGGACATGTAATCAACGCACAAGGTGTCCATCCATTGCAGTCGCACCTTCATGCCATTGCCAACCTTCCTTCGCCTAAAAACTTGTCCGAATTGCAATCTGTGTTGGGCAAGATTACCTATTATCATCGGTTCATCCCCAATGTTACACAAATAGCTGCGCCGTTACACCGATTATGGCCGGTGCAGCGTTCCGTTTGTGTGGTCGGCCAAATGCCAAGCGGCATTTCAGAAACTGAAAAACGCCCTCTTGAGTGCTCGTTGCCTAGCCCTTTTCGATCCCTCTCAACCAGTTGTGCTTGCTGTGGACGCTTCATCCTATGGGTTAGGTGCTGTGTTGTCACATCATGTTGGATCTGCTGATCGACCGATAGCTTTTGCTTCTAAATTGCTTACCGCCACACAACAAAACTATTCACAAATTGAAAAAGAAGTCTTTGCAATCATATATGGGGTCACATAGTTCCACGACTATTTGTATGGCTGAAAATTTTTTCTAGTGACAGACCATAAGCCTCTACAGTCCTCGTCCCATCCTGCCAAGCCAGTCCCCCCCCCCCCCCCCCCTCCCTCCCCTCCCCCACTGTATGGCTCAGAAGCTCCAACGGTGGGCTTTGTTATTGTCGAATTATCAGTATGAAATTGTCTATCACCCCACAACTTGCCACTGCAATGCGGATGTGTCGTCTCATTTGCCAATAACCCATGACAATGCTTTTGATGAGTCAGACATTGCGTGTTGTCACACCGATTCCCATGACAGTGACGTGGTCACTCGTTTTCCTCTGGATTTCCGCAAGATTGCACAGGCCACAGCTTCGGACTTGGACAACTTTTGCATTTGGTGTGCACCGCCTGGCCCCATTCGCCAAAGGACGTTGTAAATCTCGTCGGGCACCGTTATTTTGCTCAACGCCACGACCTGTCAGTGCAACGTGGTGTTTTGCTGCTTCGATCTCAGTCTGGACACTAAGGTGGTTATTCCACAGTCTTTGCTGTGCGAAGTTTTGACGTTGATACATCAGGGCCAATGGGGAATGGTACGCACTAAGCAACTTGCACGCCAACATTGCACTTGGCCAGGCATAGAAAAGGATATTGAACAGTTAACTGCTCAGTGCAGTTCGTGCATCGAACACCATTCGGCCCTGCCCCAGACGTTTGCTCCATGGCCCACACCCTCTGCACCTTGGCAGTGTGTACACCTCGACTTTGCGGGCCCGTTCTGGGGTACTCGCTGGCTTATAGTTGTGGATGCCTTTAGCAAGTTTCCGTTTGTCGTTGCCATGAACAATATCACTACTCCGAGCACCATCCGCGCCCTTTCGCCCATCTTTTGCCTTGAAGGTTTACCTGATCTGATTGTAACAGACAATGGTACCTCTATTGTTTCGTGTGACTTTGAACAGTTTTGTGTTGCCAATGGGACTGCTCGTCCCACAAGTGCTCCTTTCCACCCTCAGTCCAATGGTGAGGCTGAGCGGTTTGTCCGTACTTTTACACAACAGATGAGCAAACTTCGCGCCACCCACACGAGAGACCAAGCTTTGCTCGCATTCCTTTCGTCTTATCGTTCGCAACCTCACAACGGCCCGTCGCCGGCAGAGTTGTTTCATGGCCATCGCCACAGAACTTTGCTCACCCTGCTGCACCCGCCAGCACCTCTGCGGCCGCATGGTTGCTTTGCGCCTAACACTCCTGTGTATTGCAGGTTGTTTGCCGGCCGCCGCCGCTGGGGGCAGGGTACCATCATCCGGCGGTTGGGTCCCCACACGTTTCTTATTTCCACCCCCGCTGGCTTGCAGCACCGTCACCAAAATCAGCTGCAACTTTGCCGTGCTAGTGACACTGCCGCAGGCTTCTCGGTTGCAGACCCACAGGCGGATCGCCCCGGTTCCTGGATGGCGGGCATCCCTCGTCGACCCCGCCCCCGCAGCTGTCGCCGGTGCAGGAGTCTTCCCCGATGGAAGTCGACACGATTGACCGGGCTGGTCCAGCCCACCCTCCGGCTCTTCCTAGCCGGGACTTCATTGCTGCCTCTTCCCCTGGGTCATCTTCGCCGCCGCCAGAGGCTTCGTCATCGTCCTCGAGCGTCCAGGCGCGTTAAGTGTTGGGTCCATCGTGGCTGCTGTGCGTTGCGTCCTTGGGGTCGTTTCGGCTGGTTCCGGCTTCAATGCAGGGCGAATGCCAAGACGTGGAAGTCGACGTCACCCAGCCTCGCTCTGTTGGCTCCCCGTCGCCTCACAGTAGCCACACCCCCCTTCGTCGTCAGGCCCTGGCAGCACCTGACGTCTTGGTGGCCTTTCAAGGGGGGAGGAATGTTGTATCCACGGACCCAACTGAATAGCGTGCGTGCGCCCTGCCATCGCATCGCTTGCCACAGTTTCCCGTCGCGACCACCGACGGCGCATGGCGTTGCCGCCGACCAAAGACGTCGCGCCATTGCTGAGCTGGGGCCTACAGCGCCCTCTGGCTACACGATCTAACAGGAGCGCTGGCCCCGAGTCAGGGGGTCTTGCAGACAGCTCCTTGCAGTCATCAGTGCAGTCGTTCGTTGTCTGGTTAACTAGTTCGCTGTGTGATTCAGTATTGTATAATGACTTAGGCCACGAATTTGGGAATATTATTTGGACACTAATTGGAACGGTATATATAGTACTCTCTTCGCTGTCAATAAAGCTAAGTAACTGTTTTATACTAGCTGGCACTTATTTGTCACTAATTGTTTTCCTGCCACCAGATTTTAGTCACAACCTGGTCACGTTTTACTCCATATCCAAATTATGGTTGCCACACCCAGGCAGCCATAAAATTACTTAAGCATAAAATTCAAAGCACTGAAAGGGGAAAAGTGGAAAAGGAATGCGGTAAGTTAAAAAAGGCATTTGTAAGCTCTGTAGAGAACACATCTGGCAGAATGCCATGAAATGAGAAAGATAAAGAGAGACAACAGTGGAATGAGCAAGTGAGGGAAGCAGTAAAATAAAAGAAGAAAGCATGGCAAGAATGATCATAGACAAAAAGAAAGGAAGTAAAGGAAATAACAGGAAAGCAAAGCGAAATGTAAGAAAGTGATACTAGAATAATGAGGAAAAGTTGGGAGGAATTCAAGTGAGATTTGGAAAAGGTTGTTAATTGGGGGGTGGGTGTGAAAAGATGTATGGAATCACATGGAGGAAGGAAAACACTTACACAATGTGAGAGGAGAAATTGGACAGCTAATAATGCTACTGGAAGAGATGCGGAAAAGATGGAAGGAGTATTATGATAAACTATTGAATGTGCTAAATAGTTATGAAATAGGAATGTAAGTATGTTGGAGAAGGAGGGAGGGGGCGTTTGAACCTGGACGAAGAGCAAGATATTGCAATGTTAGAAGAAAGAAAACATGAAAGGTTATATGAATTGCTAAGATGCATATGGACTCAGGAATGTGTGCACACAGAATGCGGAAAGGATATAATAATTCCAGTTCCAGTGCTCCAGAAGAGAGATTGAAAAGTATGTGACAACTATTGATGGATCACGATCATATCACAAGTAGCAAAAATAATGGAGAGGATATCAAAATGAAGATTGACAGAAAACGTGGAAGAGCAGTGTGGCTTCCGACATGGCCAATGAACAGAGGACCCAATCTTTAGTATGAGAGAGTTGATGTAAAGGGGAAAACTCTGGTGATAACATTTCTTGACTTCATGGAGGCATATGATAATGACCTCAGAGAAAACTGACCTCAACTCTGAACAGAGAGTGAATTGGAAAAGAAACAACTGAAATTCTTCAAGCAATGTACGACAAAAGTTTCAGCTGTGTCCTCATCCAAGATAGTTTAACTGTTTGGTTTAGGGCTGTTACATGGCTGAGACGAGGAAGTGTGGCGTCCTTCATTATTATTTGTAATGGTGATGGCTGAATTCTTTAAGGAGACAAAAGCAGCTCTCAGAGGAACTGAGATGCTATTTACCAATGATATTGTGTAGTGGGGAACAAACAGTAAGCATGCACAGTACAACTAGACATTTTACATGAAAAAATCAACAAATATGGCATGAAATGCAATGTGAAAAGGGAGACCATGGTTGTAACAGCATATTGAAACAGTGGACAACTTTAAATATCCGAGAAATGTTGTAATGCATAATGCAAAGAGGGAGGCAGAAATTAGCACAAGGCTACAACAAAGAAACGCATTTTACCAGTGTGCGAGGGGCTTAGTCATACTTTATACCAATATTTACATTTGCATTGAAGACCTGGAAACTGCCAAGAAGAGAGGAGAGGAGAGTAGAGTAGAATCCAGGCCAGTGAAATGAAATTCCATTTAAGAATTATTTAAGGGGACAGCGGGGAGATACAGACTGAGAAATGATGATGTTAAAAAGAAAATTGAATAATAGAATTGAAAACAAGAGATTAAAATGATTTGGACAAGTAAAGACATTCAAAGAAGGAAAAAATGTCAAAATGAACAACAGAGAGCACTTTCTAGAACAAGACGGAAATCCAGAGCAAGAAGCATTGGTTCGATCAAAACCAGTTTAAGAAGGAACCTGGACTGGAAAAATCATTTACACATGAAAAATAGTGAAAAAAAGGGGGAAGTGAAAAAATACCCTACATTTCTCAACCCAGCTTGATGCTGGATAAAAAGAGAAACAAAGATGATGGCAACAAATAAAACATCTTTGTTGTTGTTGTTGTTGTGGTCTTCAGTCCTGAGACTGGTTTGATGCAGCTCTCCATGCCACTCTATCCTGTGCAAGCTTTTTCATCTCCCAGTACCTACTGCAACCTACATCCTTCTGAATCTGCTTAGTGTATTCATCTCTTGGTCTCCCTCTACGATTTTTACCCTCCACGCTGCCCTCCAATACTAAATTGGTGATCCCTTGATGCCTCAGAACATGTCCTATCAACCGATCCCTTCTTCTGGTCAAGTTGTGCCACAAACTTCTCTTCTCCCCAATCCTATTCAATACTTCCTCATTAGTTATGTGATCTACCCATCTAATCTTCAGCATTCTTCTGTAGCACCACATTTCGAAAGCTTCTATTCTCTTCTTGTCCAAACTATTTATCGTCCATGTTTCACTTCCATACATGGCTACACTCCATATGAATACTTTCAGAAATGACTTCCTGACACTTAAATCTATACTCGATGTTAACAAATTTCTCTTCTTCAGAAACGCTTTCCTTGCCATTGCCAGCCTACATTTTACATCCTCTCTACTTCGACCATCATCAGTTATTTTGCTCCCCAAATAGCAAAACTCCTTTACTACTTTAAGTGCCTCATTTCCTAATCTAATTCCCTCAGCATCACCCGACTTAATTAGACTACATTCCATTATCCTTGTTTTGCTTTTGTTGATGTTCATCTTATATCCTCCTTTCAAGACACTGTCCATTCCATTCAACTGCTCTTCCAAGTCCTTTGCTGTCTCTGACAGAATTACAATGTCATCGGCGAACCTCCAAGTTTTTATTTCTTCTCCATGAATTTTAATACCTACCGCGAATTTTTCTTTTGTTTCCTTTACTGCTTGCTCAATATATAGATTGAACAAAATCGGGGAGAGGCTACAACCCTGTCTTACTCCCTTCCCAACCACTGCTTCCCTTTCATGTCCCTCGACACTTATAACTGCCATCTGGTTTCTGTACAAATTGTAAATAGCCTTTCGCTCCCTGTATTTTACCCTTGCCACCCTTAGAATTTGAAAGAGAGTATTCCAGTCAACATTGTCAAAAGCTTTCTCTAAGTCTACAAATGCTAGAAACGTAGGTTTGCCTTTCCTTAATCTTTCTTCTAAGATAAGTCGTAAGGTCAGTATTGCCTCACGTGTTCCAGTGTTTCTACGGAATCCAAACTGATCTTCCCCGAGGTTGGCTTCTACTAGTTTTTCCATTCGTCTGTAAAGAATTCGTGTTAGTATTTTGCAGCTGTGACTTATTAAGCTGATAGTTCGGTAATTTTCACATCTGTCCCTGCTTTCTTTGGGATTGGAATTATTATATTCTTCTTGAAGTCTGAGGGTATTTCGCCTGTTTCATACATCTTGCTCACCAGATGGTAGAGTTTTGTCAGGACTGGCTCTCCCACGGCCTTCAGTAGTTCCAATGGAATATTGTCTACTCCGGGGGCCTTGTTTCGACTCAGGTCTTTCAGTGCTCTGTCAAACTCTTCACGCAGTATCGTATCTCCCATTTCATCTTCATCTACATCCTCTTCCATTTCCATAATATTGTCCTCAAGTACATCGCCCTTGTATAGACCCTCTATATACTCCTTCCACCTTTCTGCTTTCCCTTCTTTGCTTAGAACTGGGTTTCCATCTGAGCTCTTGATATTCATACCAGTCGTTCTCTTATCTCCAAAGGTCTCTTTAATTTTCCTGTAGGCGGTATCTACCTTACCCCTAGTGAGATAGGCCTCTACATCCTTACATTTGTCCTCTAGCCATCCCTGCTTAGCCATTTTGCACTTCCTGTCGATCTCATTTTTGATACGTTTGTATTCCTTTTTGCCTGTTTCACTTACTGCATTTTTATATTTTCTTCTTTCATCAATTAAATTCAATATTTCTTCTGTTACCCAAGGATTTCTATTAGCCCTCGTCTTTTTACCTACTTGATCCTCTGCTGCCTTCACTACTTCATCCCTCAAAGCTACCCATTCTTCTTCTACTGTATTTATTTCCCCCATTCCTGTCAATTGCTCCCTTATGCTCTCCCTGAATCTCTGTACAACCTCTGGTTCTTTCAGTTTATCCAGGTCCCATCTCCTTAAATTCCCACCTTTTTGCAGTTTCTTCAGTTTCAATCTGCAGTTCATAACCAATAGATTGTGGTCAGAATCCACATCTGCCCCTGGAAATGTCTTACAATTTAAAACCTGGTTCCTAAATCTCTGTCTTACCATTATATAATCTATCTGATACCTTTTAGTATCTCCAGGGTTCTTCCATGTATACAACCTTCTTTCATGATTCTTAAACCAAGTGTTAGTTATGATTATGTTGTGCTCTGTGCAAAATTCTACCAGGCGGCTTCCTCTTTCATTTCTGTCCCCCAATCCATATTCACCTACTATGTTTCCTTCTCTCCCTTTTCCTACACTCAAATTCCAGTCACCCATGACTATTAAATTTTCGTCTCCCTTCACAATCTGAATAATTTCTTTTATTTCATCATACATTTCTTCAATTTCTTCGTCATCTGCAGAGCTAGTTGGCATATAAACTTGTACTACTGTAGTAGGTGTGGGCTTCGTATCTATCTTGGCCACAATAATGCGTTCACTATGCTGTTTGTAGTAGCTTACCTGCATTCCTATTTTCCTATTCATTATTAAACCTACTCCTGCATTACCCCTATTTGATTTTGTGTTTATAACCCTGTAGTCACCTGACCAGAAGTCTTGTTCCTCCTGCCACCGAACTTCACTAATTCCCACTATATCTAACTTCAACCTATCCATTTCCCTTTTTAAATTTTCTAACCTACCTGCCCGATTAAGGGATCTGACATTCCACGCTCCGATCCGTAGAACGCCAGTTTCCTTTCTCCTGATAACGACATCCTCTTGAGTAGTCCCCACCAGGAGATCCGAATGGGGGACTATTTTACCTCCGGAGTATTTTACCCAAGAGGACGCCATCATCATGTAATCATACAGTAAAGCTGCATGCCCTCGGGAAAAATTACGGCTGTAGTTTCCCCTTGCTTTCAGCCGTTCGCAGTACCAGCACAGCAAGGCCGTTTTGGTTATTGTTACAAGGCCAGATCAGTCAATCATCCAGACTGTTGCCCTTGCAACTACTGAAAAGGCTGCTGCCCCTCTTCAGGAACCACACGTTTGTCTGGCCTCTCAACAGATACCCCTCCGTTGTGGTTGCACCTACGGTACGGCTATCTGTATCGCTGAGGCACGCAAGCCTCCCCACCAATGGCAAGGTCTTTATGGGCTCATTTTGCTGCAGCTGTCTTTTTTTAAATGCATAGCACAAACACATTTAGGTTCACTGATCCTGGACTGCCCTTTCAAAGAAGGGCTTATGGTGGGGTGTCCTCACCTGAGTGCCTGGGTTCAGAGATCAAGGCTTGTCATTTTTTTTATTGATATGCTATACTATGTCTGCTTATTGTTAACAATAAAGAACTCTGACAATATTTGGATATCTTCATCATCTACACCTTTACTCATCTTCAGTAGAGAGCTGCTGCCCTACTTAATTCTCCCCAACATCTACGCATTTGGTGTCAAATATTCTTATATCTGTTTTGGGTTGAATTGGCTGATACACAGGATGCAGCAATGGCAGTGATTCAGCAGCAGTGAGATGACACAGATGGAGACAAAATGCTGATGGAAACTACAATGATGATTCAACGTGTGCGACAGCAGTTAAAGTACAAGCAAGTACATTTCGTATATCATTCATAGGGTCCTTGTATCCTTGGGTTTGTCCTCTTTCTGCCATATGTTCCCATTATGTTAGGGATAGACTCAGTCATAGCACCTGGGAGTGACCCGAGGGATGAACCGGACTCCAGCTGTGTGTACCCAGTGTAATTTACCTGGACACATAGCCTAGGGCACCAATTCGCACAATATAGTTTGCTGGGTATGCCAACGGAATGGGCAATGCACCAGGCAGTACAGATAATATGTGTGGTTAAGATGAGAAAGGACATGGATACCAAGAAAATTTAGATCACTGTAAATAATACGTAAATATAAGCATGGGTTGTTGTAATTAGGAGAAAAAAGTAGGAATTTCGTAGTCTGTATTAGTGGATATGATATATCGATGTGAATGAGGCATTGACCATGATATCGTCAGTTATGCTGACTTCATCCACTGAGACACAGTGATCATGATGGAAAATCAGCCTCAGGTATCTGTGTAAGTTAGAAAAGTAAGTACAGAGTATTAAGGAAATTCATGACGTATCATAAGTGCACTAAGGACACACAAGTGTACCTGGAAAGTGACTGTGATCCAGGAAGCAAGTCAGTGGTATCAATGAGCTCTTAAAGTGCAATATGCTGGACAAGTCTCTTGGGGTTAAAGGTAACTGAGATGAGGTACTGAGGATTTATTAAGTGATGATACTATTATGATAATGTGTTACGGGGTTATCTTCATTACTGAATTACTGTGAGGGATATAACCATGGAGTTAATGTTAGAAATTAACTGTTATGTAAATGTAGTGGAAAAGTGTTCACTTAGCCATAGAGCAATGTAATTTTGATAATTCCCCTGTTATTACACCTGAGTACGTGACCACAGCAATGCTACCTCAGACTTGTTCGTTTTTGAAGTAACTGTCCTTATTTATTATGACATAGTGAGAATGCAAAAAGACAGTCTGCATATAAATAAGTATTTGCAGGTCAAGTAGTGTCTGGTTTGGTCTCAAGTGCTAGAAGAGTACCTAGTATTGTTTCCTTGGGATAGTATAGGGCATGGCGCCATGGGACGTACATATTACTCACGTCTCCCGTTAGTCGGAATCAGTGGTGTTGAAGAAGTTACTGCAAAAGTGGGTAAGATTAGCAAGGATAATGTGGTATGTTGCTTTCCTGACTCCATCCCCCTTCCTACAAGGTGGAACAACACAGTTGCTTAAAAAGAAAGAACTGAAGTAAGGTAATGCCAAACAGGATCTAATGATTCAACGCCTGTGCCTCATTTCAATGAGACAGTGAACATGATGTAATAAGAGAAAAGGAAAAAAGGACACCATATAGTACAGGCTACTCAAGAGTGAGTACTCCAGACTCAAGTAGGAGAATGTAAAGTGAAAAATGACTTTAAATTCAAAAGAGCTTCTGTTACAGCCATTTTCCCATGCAGGAATCCAGTGGGCGGATTATTCCTAAGAGGGAAGAAATATATTAGTAGGGGCCCAACAGGGGCCAGGCTGTAGGTTGTAGTCAGCCGACGCAGCATCTCACCATACTGGGAACTCTCCTCAACCCAGTTCTCTGGGCAATGACTGGCCTGCAGGATGATCCAATGGCACTATACGCAGCAGTAGTTGTCTTCCCCAGTAACAAGCTCTCTTTGGCCATATGTATCTCCTCGTGCAAGGTGAGCAGCTCATCAGCACAGCTGGGCTATGCATCAATCCCGCTGTGTGTGCATCTCTGTCATGAGGTTGATGATGCTCTTCTGATACAGTGTTGAACACTGCCAGAGTACGAGCCAACAACCATTGCCTGTCGACCTAGCTGCCAAGTTGCATTGACTCTGTCGCATCTCCACTAGACCACTTATCGGCCATCCTGAAGCTGCCTCAGGGTCTTATGTACAAACTCAGGTCCTCCCAGCTCCGCACCACTGGGGTTCCATGCTGCCAGATGTAGTGCCCCAGTCATCAGCCCAGGGTCTGTAACATCACCCAGATGCCACTGCAGACTTCTGCTAGGGTGTCCACTAGTCTGTTTCAAATCCCCCCTGCCATCACATTGTCACGCAATCTTATCTTGGCAACAGCTGGTAATTGGAACATACTGGTAGAGGTCACTATCGGTCCAGGTCTTTGAGAAGCTCTTACTGTGGTGCATCCACATCAGCATGCCTGGGTACAGAGTTCCGACACCTATCACCTATTAATAATTGCTGCAGGCATACTACACTACACCAGATGAATGCTTCAGGTAGTAAGCAGTTTGCTTTGAAATGTGTGCCGAGATCTTTGTAGCAAGTTCCAGTCAATGGCACTCACACCAGTGACAACATCTCTACATTTAACATCATGTTGAATATGTGATTATTCATACAAAATGGATCTACAAAAGAATGACAACATAAAACCAGTTACAGCGAAGTCTGATGTTACACTGGGATTTAGTATCCCAAGAAAATTTAATCCAACAATGAAGGAAGTAATTTACAGTAATATTGTTCAAATATTTCCTGAGTATCACTCATTGTCTAAGACACTTACAATGTAGGATTAATAGAGAAGATGATACAAGGACTCTTTGCCACACACTGTAAAGTGGTTTGCAAAGTATAAATGCAGATGGTCCCATGAGCACGACACTGAATGAGGTAAAGTGTGGTGTACATGTATGGGTGTACACTATTTGGCCACAGAATGTTTAGGAAGTGCATGCATCAATCTGTTTTTTCATTATGAAAGTATGTTCATTTGGACACAACTGCAGTTCATTAGTTATCAAATGCCACTTACACACGGTTGTAATAACTTCATCCTTTTACCATACATGCAAGACAGTAATGGAATCATTACTAGCTATACCCACAATAAGTTCTGGGAGACTCTAAGTTCACAGCTATAGAATCTATGCAGTGTCATCTGATTGACAAAATTCTGATGCAACCACCTTCCATGTTATGGGTAAATAGTAAGTTCACTGGACAGAGTAGAAGTCACTGTCTTAAAAAAAGACTTTTGAGTGCATCAGATTGTTTAGAACTGATATCAGGTGGCCACGTTGATAAAGAGACATGACAGAATGGCACAAAGGAGCTATTAAGTTTGGCCAGTCCCATAACCACATGGCGAATGAAGTTGATCAATTTGTTGATGTGTCATAAAGGACTGTCCAACAAGACTCTATGGAATGGCTTACCAATAGCATCCATTTGACAGACTGTAAAAACAGTGGCCTTAAAAAAATGCTAATCTGGACTGGAGATGAGTGACACATGTTATCAGTAACAATCAGTTTCAACCCCTGAAAAGAAATGACACTGTCATTGAATGCAGATCCATCTCAAAGAGTTCCCGAGCGATCATTGTCAAGCGAACTGCATGCAGTGGACGTGTGACTATGATATCCTGCAAAAGGCTATGGTTCACAGTAGCACAGAAAGCTGCATGTCTTCAAAAATGCCAAACATAGAAACTGGACAGTAGCTAACTAAGGGCTTGTAATGTGGCCTGACTAGCTGCAATTATGTCTCTTTTAAAATGTTGCAAAGTGTTGAGTGCTTCAATGCCCCAATGAGAGATTTAACCCACAGTGTGTAGAGGGTGTAGTTCAGGTGGGTGGAGGTTTTGTGATGTCTAGGTGATGTTTTTTATACCATGAGTTGGGACACAATTTCAGGTTACTGTGAATATGAACCAGGATGTTTAATTAAACACAGTCAGTGACTAAACTTTGTCCAGTCTTCTGCATCTTCCAAGATGACAATAGTTATATCCTCACTCTTGCACACAAATGTTTCTTGTCTGATGAACACTCAGCACCCTATCATACTTTGACTGGCTTGCTAAATCACCCGACCTTAATCCCATAGAAGAAGTCTGTGACTATCTTAAACACTATGTGAATATAACAGTCAACATCATCAAAACTTCATAGCTTTGCAGGATCCATTTATCAACGAGTGACTTCAGGTGGATTCTGGCATATCTGAAGATACTTGTCGTCTCTTTTCTTGCTGAACTGAAGCCATAATCGAGGGTAGAGGTGGTGTTACACAGTATTAATGTGATGTCTCCTGGGGGTGTTTACTTTCCTATGAAAAATAACATGTCACCTGCATACTGATTCAAGAACTTGAAACTCACAAAAGTACCTTTGTGAGAGTATTTACATCTCACTGAAAGCAAGCTGGAAGTGAACTTTGGGCATATCCCTACCTCTGCAAATTTTTTGATTGAATACCTAATATTCTGAACACTGTGATGATGACGAGAAAGATAATGAAAATGACAAACAGAAAATTATCTGTCAATCACACTTCCAAATCATTTTTACAAAGGACACTTGAGGACAGCATCTCATAAAGCCACTATAAAGTACCATTCTTCTGCGATAATTGGACAATATTATGTCATCAGGACATATGAAGATGCTGCACTACAATTCCTTCTGCAGTTTTTTGAAATTTCATCCCTCATAATACTCCTTTCACAATAGAGGTGAGAAAAAAGAGGCAATTAACCATTCTAAATGTTTTAGTGCTTGGAGAAGAACAATGATCCTTAGGTCATGGTGTTTATTGGAAGCTGATGCACACATTATGCTATTTTCAGGAATCAAGCTGTCATCATCTACCTTAGTACAGGCTAGTCTTAGAGATGTCTAAGATAGTAAGTGGTGTTATGAAATTTTGTACCTGTTTGGAAAACCCTATATTGTTGAATAACACAGGAAGAGAACTAATTGTACACTCTGTTTTCGTCTATTATATAACAATCTTTAGGACTGACATACTGTACAAGATCAAGTAACCAACTTCACAAATACAATACCGGTATATATTTAAATTGCAGTACTTTACAAGAATAATGCCTTCTACATGCTGCACATTAATTTTTTATTATACTTATGCACCCAGATACATTTTGCTCTTTTTGTTTTTAAAAGGCATCTTCAGTGTGTGTCCTGAAATGTTACACAAATTTTTCATAATCACATGTAGGTCACAGATTTAAGAGTTCATGGAAGATTTTATAATAAAATGGAAAGGTACTTACAGATCAGGGTCTAATTCTGACCAAACGGGTTTCTCCCACATGACAAAAATGATTGAAAGCATCAAGGTTTCTTGCAGTCATTCTGTTTTCAAAACACAGCACTGTTTTTGTGTCTAAAGTGTCATTTATCTTTGTAACAACTTTTTATTTTTTGCTTTCAATGGCCACCACAAGAAAGTATGTATGTAATTTTCATAGCATCAAAGCATTCTTAGACAGCTTGTCAATGTCAGGATTTTATTTTACATGCCTAGTTCTGTGGGACCAAATGTAGGAGCAAATCTTCAATGCCATGGAATATGTCAGTACATGAAATTACAACATAAAAGTAATAACAGATAAAATAAAATGTTTATGAAGCCAAAAAAGACAAGCCATAAGTTTATGTAAACACAATCAACAATATAACACAGGAATCAGCAAAATTTTTCAAGGAACTCCTCAAAAGAATAGAAGAAGCGACCCATGAGAAAACTCTTCAGTTTCGATTAGATAGTGCGTGGATTATTGCTACGATTTTTGAATTCTTGTGGCAGCTTATTGAAAATGAATGCAGCAGTATACTGCACACCTACTGCACAACTGTCAAGGAAGTGTGATACATACGCAAATTGGATTTCTGCATAGTATTAATTGAGTGAAAACTACTAATTCTTGGGAACAGGCCTATATTGTCAACAAGAAATGACAGCAAAGTATATATATATATATTGACATCCAATGTCAGAAAACACAGACTAATGAACAGGGGTCGACAAGAGGTTCACGTACTTATACCACTTATTGACAAAACTACCCATTGCTGAGCCAAAATATCCTTTGAGAATGGGAAGATTTACCCCAAAATATAATGCCATACATCATAAGCAAACAAAAATAAGTGAGGAAGATTACTTTTTGTGTCGAACTGTCACTTACTTGAATAGTAAAAATGGCAGCATTAAGTCTTTGAACAATGTGGGCTTTCCATGACATCTAACTACCTATGTGAACACCTAGAAATTTGAACTGTTCAGTTTCACTTATCATATGGCCATTCTATGAAATTAAAGCGTTGGGTTTTGTTGAATTGTGTGTTACAAACTGTAAAAATTGAGTTTTACTGTGGTTTAACATTAGTTTATTCTCTACAAGCCATGAACTTATGTCATGAACTGTACCATTTGAACCAGTGCCAATGTTGCATCTTTACTACCAAGCTACTATCATCAGCAAACAGAAATATTTTAGGATCACCTGCAATACTAGAGTGCATATCATTTATGTAATATAATATAAATAATAGCAGTGACCTTAGCACTGACCCCTGGGGCATCCCCCCTCCCCCTTTCCAATTAACTGTGCCCCACTCAGACCCCACATCAACGCCACTCTTAACACTGTGGATAATGAACTTTTTCTGTCTCTTGTTAAAGTAAGAGGTGAATCAATTGTGAGCTACTCCCCAAATTCCATACTGGTCCAACTTCTGGAGTAATATTTTGTGATCAACACAATCAAATGCCTTAGTTAAATCAAAAAAGATGCCTAGTATTCGAAACCTTTTGTTTAATCCATCCAACACCTCACAGAGAAAAGAGAATATAGCATTTTCAACTGTTAAACCACTTCTAAAACTGAACTGTACATTTGATAGCAAAATATGTGAAATAAAAATATCAATTATCCTTATACACATAGCCTTTTCAATAACTTTAGCAAACACTGATGGCATAGAAATAGTTCTAAAATTGTCTACACTATCCCTGTCTCCCTTTTTGTAAAGTGACTTTACTACTGAGTACTTTAATTGTTCAGGAAACTGACCATTCTTAAAGGAAAAATTACAAATATGGCTAAGTACACGGCTAATATGTGCAACACAGTACTTTCATATCCCAAGAGAATTCTCAGTCTTCAGTGATTTAACTATTGACTCAATCTCCTCCCTTGTCAGTATCACAGAGGAGTACTTCAAATGTCAGTTCAGGAAGGCATTTTCCAAGGGAGTTATATGATTCCCTGAAAAAACTAAGCTTTTATTTAATTCACCAGCAACGCTCAGAAAGCGATTGTTAAATATTGTACATATCTCTGACTTACCAGTAACAGAAATATTTTTACAATGAACTGACTTCACATCGTCGACCTCGTGTTGCTCACCATACACATCCTTCACGACTGACCATATGGTTTTAATTTTATCATCCGAATTAGCATTCTATTTGCATACCACATACGTAAGTACCTTACAATACTGTTTGTACTGGTCTACTGTAGTTCAATTGTGACTACTTCCAACATTTTGATATAATTCCCATTTTCTTGTACATGATATCCTTATCCCACTAGTCTTACCACTAGTACCCTGTTTAGAATCTGAAGATGATTATGAAATAAACAAAACCAGCCACGACAGCAAAATAAAATATGCAACAGGAACTGTTATTTCCCTTTGCTATAGTTCCTACAGTTGCAGAATGCTCTAAACTGAACACGTCAATTGTGTACAAGATATTCTCTCACACTCTTAAGTACATGTGATGCATCACTGGTTTCATACATGGTTCAGGTTACTAGAAAATTGTTGACTGGCATGATCATGGGATGGACTACAAAAACACCAAGGCTGCTAATACTGCTCCCTCTTTTAGGAACAGCAATATTAAAGTGTCTGTCTACATCCACACAACTCATCATTTCACAAGAACTCGGGATATAAACTAAAAAAAGTGTGCAACACGCGACACACTAAAATTATTTCATTAATGGAACATCCAGTCAGCTAAGTGAAGATAGTGAAGACAGACCATTGTGCACATCATGTTCCACTGCAACAGTTATCTTCTGCAGGCTTCTATGAAACATCTACTTTATTAACTGTAGATGATGAGCAAGTGCTCAGTTGAAATAATGTTTAATTTCCATAACACCATCTAGTATTATGCTAAAAAACCGCTGCAGCACCCTAGGACTACTACAGCATTCAACAGTAAAACTATTTGTCTCAATGAAGACATGTCTTGATTGGATGGCAAATCAAATTGGAATACAACACACACTGTGTGCAGTACTAATTCATCCTAAAGGCAACAAGAAGATATCATTCAGACTGAATTTTCCACCAATCTCATGAATATGACTATCTTCACTGTCTGTAGTGCATGTTGTCTTACCAATACCTAATTCCTGTGAACAACTATATGATGACCTGACCACAATGATTTATATGTTCCATTAGCACAGCCTATAAACCTACTTTAGGTGATGATATTCCGCACTTGCAAGAGCTCATGGGATACCTAACTATATCTGATGAAATAATAACTGATTCATTTGCCTCTGACACTTAATGAAACCAATATAATAAATAATCCACTACTTACACTGTCCCATAACAGTTTATAGTAATCATCACTGTGCTGTGCAACACACATGCAAAATGTAACATAAAGACACTAGAGAGAATGCGGCACTAATTGTATTACTGGATAAGTGAAGTACCATTAAACTAAAAGAATGCAATCAAATATTTTGCAATAATGTAACTATAGTACCTGACTGGAAGAATGGAAAAACCCACAGTAGATTTTGGATTAGATTAGATTAGATTAGATTAATACTAGTTCCATGGATCATGAATACGATATTTCGTAATGATGTGGAACGAGTCAAATTTTCCAATACATGACATAATTAGGTTAATTTAACAACATACTTAAGTTAATATAACTTTATTTTTTTTCTTTTTTTAAATTTTTTTAAATATTTTTTCTTTTTTTTCTTAATTTATATCTAAAAATTCCTCTATGGAGTAGAAGGAGTTGACATTCAGAAATTCTTTTAATTTCTTCTTAAATACTTGTTGGTTATCTGTCAGACTTTTGATACTATTTGGTAAGTGACCAAAGACTTTAGTGCCAGTATAATTCACCCCTTTCTGTGCCAAAGTTAGATTTAATCTTGAATAGTGAAGATCATCCTTTCTCCTAGTATTGTAGTTATGCACACTGCTATTACTTTTGAATTGGGTTTGGTTGTTAATAACAAATTTCATAAGAGAATATATATACTGAGAAGCTACTGTGAATATCCCTAGATCCTTAAATAAATGTCTGCAGGATGATCTTGGGTGGACTCCAGCTATTATTCTGATTACACGCTTTTGTGCAATAAATACTTTATTCCTCAGTGATGAATTACCCCAAAATATGATGCCATATGAAATCAATGAGTGAAAATAGGCGTAGTAAGCTAATTTACTAAGATGTTTATGACCAAAATTTGCAATGACCCTTATTGCATAAGTAGCTGAACTCAAACGTTTCAGCAGATCATCAATGTGTTTCTTCCAATTTAATCTCTCATCAATGGACACACCTAAAAATTTGGAATATTCTACCTTAGCTATATGCTTCTGATTAAGGTCTATATTTATTAATGGCGTCATACCATTCACTGTACGGAACTGTATGTTCTGTGTCTTATCAAAATTCAGTGAGAGTCCGTTTACAAGGAACCACTTAGTAATTTTCTGAAAGACAGTATTGACAATTTCATCAGTTAATTCTTGTTTCTCAGGTGTGATTACTATACTTGTATCATCAGCAAAGAGAACTAACTTTGCCTCTTCATGAATATAGAATGGCAAGTCATTAATATATAATAAGAACAACAAAGGACCCAAGACTGACCCTTGTGGAACCCCATTCTTGATAGTTCCCCAGTTTGAGGAATGTGCTGATCTTTGCATGTTACGAGAACTACTTATTTCAACTTTCTGCACTCTTCCAGTTAGGTACGAATTAAACCATTTGTGCACTGTCCCACTCATGCCACAATACTTGAGCTTGTCTAGCAGAATTTCATGATTTACACAATCAAAAGCCTTTGAGAGATCACAAAAAATCCAAATGGGTGGTGTTCGGTTATTCAGATCATTCAAAATTTGACTGGTGAAAGCATATATGGCATTTTCTGTTGAAAAACCTTTCTGGAAACCAAACTGACATTTTGTTAGTACTTCATTTTTACAGATATGTGAAGCTACTCTTGAATACATTACTTTCTCAAAAATTTTGGATAAAGCTGTTAGAAGGGAGATTGGACGGTAATTGTTGACATCAGATCTATCCCCCTTTTTATGCAAAGGTATAACAATAGCATATTTCAGTCTATCAGGGAAAATGCCCTGTTCCAGAGAGCTATTACACAGGTGGCTGAGAATCTTACTTATCTGTTGAGAACAAGCTTTTAGTATTTTGCTGGAAATGCCATCAATTCCATGTGAGTTTTTGCTTTTAAGCAAGTTTATTATTTTCCTAATTTCAGAGGGAGAAGTGGATGAGATTTCAATTGTATCAAATTGCATAGGTATGGCCTCTTCCATTAACAGCCTAGCATCTTGTAAAGAACACCTGGATCCTACTATATCCATAACATTTAGAAAATGATTATTAAAAATATTTTCAACTTCTGACTTTTTGTTCGTAAAGTTTTCATTCAATCTGATGGTAATACTGTCTTCCTCTGCTCTTGGTTGACCTGTTTCTCTTTTAATAATATTCCAAATTGTTTTAATTTTATTATCAGAGTTGCTGATTTCAGACATGATACACATACTCCTGGATTTTTTAATAACTTTTCTTAATATAACACAGTAGTTTTTATAATTTTTGATAGTCTAGAAAATTTCTAGATATGCCGTACTCACGATAAAGTTAATAGGAAGTTTTTAATTACCTTGCGTATTATGCAAATTCTGCTAGAAGTAAGAGAAACTATGGATCATAGCCTGCAAGAAATGCCTTACTGTTTTAGAACTCTCTTTGCACATGTGCTTATTTTGTGAATGGTATAATACAATATCAATAAATATTTGTATGTAATGGATTGAAGAGAAAAACTGGAGACACAAACATGAAAAGTTGAATAACATGTTAAAACAAGGCAAAAAATATATAAATGGTTGACTGATAATCAGCACAATTTCTTGTCTCTTTCACAGACAAGTTCATCACAGATTATAAAGGATGGAGGGGGACTAATCCTGTTGAAAATAATGTTTTACGAGGAAATCTTTGTAAAATGGGGTATAAACTATGGGAAGATGTACACATTTTAAGTCTATATCCATCATCCAAATAAACAAGGACAAAATATGAATAAGAAAGAAAAGGTCACAAGACCTAATGAAGAAAATGGAACAGCAAGCAGCTATTGAAAAGCAAGGAGCAAATATAGGTTTCTGCAGAAAGTGATCTAGTTTTGATATATAACATTATTAACTATATTTTTCAGAACACAAGAACAAAATACATAACCATGTTCATCACACATTCTCATTTCAGGCATGGAAAATGATGTCTGGTGACATATGAACTCCTCTAATGCATTGGCATGCAAGAATACTGTGCCTTAAATTCACTATGACTGCCCGACATGACTCCATTTGCATTTCACCAATGGCTTGTCGAATTTCATCCTTTAACTTGCAGATGTTTTGGGGCTTACTGGCTTATACTAATAATTTAAAATAACCCCAAAGAAAAATTCCCACAGTGATTGTAGATGTGCAACTACCCGACAAACACAGACCCATTTAGTAAGTGCCCTGACGTCACCATTGGCATGTTTGTCTGTTGACCAGAATGCCACCTTGAGTGCAGGACACGATTGTAAGGACATCTGTTGACTGTTTGTATGACTATATCATGAATTAGACAAAGGAATCGGAAATAGCAGTTTGTCGCTTTAATTTTTGACACCGGTGTATATTAAAAAAAGGGGGAGTGGGACAATAAAGCCGCCCACTCAAAAACCACACCAAACTGTCACTTGCTTTGATGCATTTCACTCTCTTGAACCATGTAAGAATTTTCTGATTCCTGGATATGGCAGATATATTTATTCATAAACCCATTTAAGTGGAAGAGCACCTCACCACTGAAAATGACGTTTCTCGCTAAATTGTCACTTTCTCAGAAAAAAGTCAACAAAACAACATTTTTTCCCCCATGACTGACTTATTTCAGAGCATACTGTAGAATTTGCCACACTCAAAAATATCCTACTTCCAATTTCTGGGAACTGTGAAGAACCACTGTCATGTTTTCTACAGGTCATGCAGAGCAAGGTACCCAGAACTCTTAATGTTCCCTGCTGAATCTGTTTCATTGAACTCTGCAGTTAGACTGCAAACTGTTGATTCATTCGGTACTTCATTGAGCCCTAGATGTCTCACAGCTGCTGCATAACTTTTTCCTTTATGATAACATGTTTTCATTATTAGTGCACACTGCACAATAGTAAACTGCTCCATGGTTAGACAAACAATGAAGGAATATGAGAAATTTAGACTGAATCAAAAATCAGAATGTTTCTGCAAACTGAAACGATACACAACAATTTGGTAAACCGACAACCTGTGATTTAAAACTGGCATGCTTTTTGAGGGGATCTTTACTTAAAGTCACATAAAACAAGTATGAGGACCTTTACTACCAGAAAGGTGCAACAATGACAGGGATTTAGTAACAGTTTATCTTTGGTGGCAAAAATTATAATGAGAAGTTGTGTCACAAGGAGGGAGTAAAAAGGTGATAGATGTATAAAAAAGACACAGAGAACAGCAAAATGAAAAGCAACACAATATGTAACTAACAAGGTATTTTTATCTCAATAACAGACTTAAACACTTCATTTCATTTGTCAGATATTGCGACCATGATAACTGACACACTAGCAACTTATTTAAGATGTGTGATAATATTTAACGTCAGTATCCAAAAAGAAAAAAGATTATTAGTTCTATAGTATTAATTAGTAATGTCAATGGAGTTTAATGGACAAAATTTTAAAACAAACACAAGATAAATTCTGAGCCACAGATCTCAACCTATGTAAAGCAGAAAGTTTGAAAAAGGACAGACAGTTTACTTTAAAAAAATATTGGCAAGGACAAAATTAATAACTTCAGTTATTATCAATAAAGCAAATCAAAGAAAGAAATATGTGAATGTAAATATCAGCACATGTGGCAGATTAAAAAAGGTGTGTGTGTGTGTGTGTGTGTGTGTGTGTGTGTGTGTGGTGTTGGGGGGGGGTGAAGAGAGATAGGCAGACCACTCAGCTGCAAATCCCAGAAATGAAACTGCGACTGTATCAACTTTTCTATTCTTTGTTTTGCTCCTCTGGACAAAAGAAATCAAAGTAGGATAAGAAAAGACAATTAAAACAACATATTGAACTAATAATAAGGCATCATGGTATGAGGTTTGGGCTGAATACACAACTTTTCTGCACATAAGTTTTGATGCAAGACAGAAACAAAAAGTTAATCATCAACGGCTTTGTATTGATGATGCGACCAGTCATTTTTAATGCTTTTAACATACACTTTTATTCATCCATTAGCTAGCTTTCAAAGCCACAGTATATTCAACCTGAAATACTATTTATTTAGTGGTACTTTTATGTTTTATAGCAGATGCAGCTACTCAATGTTGCGTGTTATGTAATTCATGAAGTTGTCATGATTCTAGCAATTAGATGCAAATGGAATGATAACGAAGTGTCTATAAATATCTACCACTGAAGGATGAGACTTGACACTGGAAAGCTAAATAATGGAAGAATTTAAAAAATCTTCATAAAATAACAGGGTTCAGTTTCAATGAAATTGAAACTTGATAATTTAACCAGTCACAAGTCTCCCATAATTGATTAGACAAATAAAAACTTGATTGATTGAAATATTCATCAAATTACCATACCTGCATCAACCTCTACGCAGAGTAGATTTATCACTACATATAAATAACAAAAGAAAACATTAAAACAATATAACTCAGGTGAAAACAACCAGTGTTAGAAGACTCCACTAGTACAGTACTTAAATAATTAAACAAGCAACTTCCTTCATTCATGAAAAAAATTATTCAGCCAAGCAGAGTACACTGAATATCAATCTTATTACACACACTCATTGGCTGCTACCAGGGAAAAAGGCAGAACTCAAAACAGCAACAAAGTGGGAGAAAATGAAAATCTGATATGGGAAAAAAGAACATTACTCTTTTCCCACAAAAACAAAAAGGCATAATCCAGAACACATAAAAACTGACTATGTATCAAGTATCTTTAAATTAATGCCCAGGCTAGTACACCAATCATAAACCAAATTTCACTTGTCAAATGTCCGAAAGTACATATGACTGCAACTGATTTAAGGTCACAGAAAATATGGAAATAATAAAAACACAATTTACGAATGTCACTGCTTTTTTGCATTTTATGCTGTTTTTCCTGCATACAGGAATCACTGACTTTGAAAGAGCTCTTTTACATTTCAATTTTCCAATTCTTTTGTACATATGGACACTTTACTTTTACAAATGTACAATTACGAGCTTTAAAAACACAACTGCATCCAACAAAGAGACACAACAAGCAACAATTTCTATACATATGATTAAAAACAGAAGATACTTTTCCTTTCTCGGAAGTACAGCATGACTGTATGAAAGATGACCTCTCAAAGAAGGAAGAATAGCTCATACTATTTAGTCAAAGAAATCACTAAAGTTATTCCAGCCAGGATTTCCCATTGTTTGAAATCACTAATGCAGCGTTATTGATGAATTTAAATCTTATTTCCAGTCTCTATTTAAGAACATCAATTTTTTTTTCCATTCTCAGTTATGACTTCCTTCTTCA